>NW_027328783.1:3765308-4065308 GCF_048564905.1 Vicugna pacos
GAAAGAGTTGCTGCGTGTACACGAAATATTCAGAAATAGGAAAATCAGCTTGACATCACGAAGAAGCATTCTGCTTCAAATGCAGATCAAGGATTCGGCAAGCCCAGCTGCTAGAAATAACCAGAGAAGAAACCTGGTTCTTACAACAAGCACCAGAGCCAACAAGGAAATGGTGGTGAGGAAAGCAGGCAGCCAAAAATCTGGAACAGTTTGCTACAAGTAATTTCTCCACTGAAAATTTAAAAATAAAATGAAAGTGATGCAATGCTGAGCTGGCCTCACGTTAAAGGGCTTCCTCTGCTGCTCGACAGTTCTGTAACCCCGAATGAGAGACTCAGGAGAATCAGCATGGCTCCTGGCAGTCCCCAAGTGACTGCCCACCAGCACGTTTGCCACCATCACATCTGCCAGGGTTGTATTGCAGAGAAGAGACCAACTTCTAAAAGGCACAGGAAATGTTTACCAGGGAAGAAAAGGCTGCTGTCAGTCCTGGGACAGAGGCAGTGTGAGCAGAGGCCAGAAGGCTGCAGGTGAACTGGAGCAGACCTGGGGCAGGAAGGGACCACGGAAGAGCAGATCTCAATTTTCTACTCTCTCTCCCTCGGGTAGGAGAGATAAAGCCTGCATCCTTCTCACCTGGAACTGTGGGTTCTGGCTGGCAGAAGTCTTACGTACAGGGAATGAATACTCAAGACTCTGTGGAAAAAGTCACGAAAGAGAGAGGGTGTAGGGACCCAACTCCACGAGCCTCTCAAATGATCCCATATTTATTGTGTATAATCAAAGGAAAACGTCATTAACAGTTGTGTGATAGTAAGCAGGAACTTGGGGAAAGAAGGATGAGACAGAGATTGTAGAATCCACCATGAGTACAAAGGCTTAGTGTATCTTTAGGTAAGTCATGGGGTGAGGGGAATAAGATACATTCTTTAGACATGTGAATTACAAAGCAGACCACCAGACCAGCTAGGTCCTTGCTTGGGGGATAATACAGTATCTAACTGCACACAAGCCCAGCCTTTATAGCTGTGAGCCTGGGTCATTGCTTTGCGATGAGCAGAGTGCTATCTAAAACATCATCTACGCAAGCAAAGCATTATCTCTGCTTTTTAAGGCAAGGAGACAAGAGTGAGGATGCACAGGCACTTGCTTGCAAAGCAGTTACTAAGCATACGTTTTCTTCTTAAATTTGACAGGCGGCTGGGGTCTGTTACAATTTGTTAACCCAATCATGGGCTCCCACATGGAACCATTATGGAGGACACCCTAAGGTGACAAATCCTGGCTCTAGGTCTTTTCCTGCCAGCTTTAGCCACTCTAGCAGAGTCTAGGCACATTCCTGAATAATGATCATACAGAACCACCCACACTGTTAACTCCTGGTGCTTGAAACTTAATTTTAGCTCTACACAACTTAACGTAGAAAAGTTTCAGAAATAAAAGATATTATATTTACTTTATATCTCATCATAGGACTGATTTTTCTGATTGCTCTAAGCTGCTTCTTCTTGGTAAAGCACCTAATTCTGCAGGTGAATTCAGTACTTTCTTTGGGCATAACTAGCCAGTTTGGGCTCGCTAACTTCTATTGGTCAAATACCGATACACTTAATTGATCTCATTGTTCATCAATTTCAGCTGGGAGCAGAGGGAGTGTCACTCTGTTCCTCAGCCCAACCTCAACTCTTTATCATCAGCAACTCAGGACTCCGGAAACCAAAAAAAGCTTTTGTTTCCCTTCTACAGTTTCAACAAACCCAACAGGATACATAAGCCTGGAGAAAGAATTCAACACAAATGTTAAAACAAAAATCAATAAACCTGAAGCAACTCCATCTCCGAATCATGATACACAATGACATGAGATTAAGTGTGTCAGGCCCAAAGCATGGGTGAGCCTGACCACCTGATTTCTATTCTTCAAAGGAAGGAAAGTTTTCCTATTTTTTATTATCACTCTGTCATTGTTTCTGATTAAGCCAAAAACTAGTGTATGAAATAATTAAGCATTGAAATAACAGATTTTTGTTGTATCAATTACAGAAGGCATTCAGAGGTGTTAGGAAAAACCACCTCTGTAAAAAATGCAAAATTTCTTCCACTGTGAAGAACACGTATACAAAATGCAACAGAGAATTCAAGCTCTTGTGGAGAGGAGCAAAAGCCACAGAATCAAAGCAAAGTCATTACTATGAGTCAACTCAAAATTCACTGGACAATCATGTTCAATGCATTCAATGAAATTTAAAGGCATACTGCAAACCATACACTTAATGATCTGCAGGCTAGAGGAAGAATTTCTCTCTTTAACAGACAAGAGTAATCAATAGGGTGCCCCACCAAACAAGGACCAAAGAACAATCAGGTTTTTAACAGTTATGATAAATCAGCATTTTCTAAAGATCAAAATCCAGAAATTTTAAACATTCATTCACACCACAATGAAACAAGCACTTAAAAAAGAAAAGAAAATAAGCACATAGAACATGTACATCGATCAATGAGAATTTCTTGAGGCGCTGGAAGAAACAGGCTATAGTCTTTTACTTGAGAAATAAAACTACTTTTAAAGATAAATGCTAAAACACATTGCATCATTCATGTTGCCTTGAAAAATCTGAGGCACTTGTATCTGATTAGAAAAGCAATTCTGAGTAATAGTGTGTTACAATTCAGAGCCAGTTTGCTTTAGAAGAAAAGAGAAAAGAAAAGCTACCGTTTCTCATCTACTGCACAAAGTGTGAAGTGTCTCCCTGCCTCTTTCTCCTCCCGTTTTCTAAGCTCATGCTTCCCAACCCTTCTGAAACAAGTATGAGAACCTCTTATTCCCGCCAATATGCCAGATGACAAAAGAAAATCAATTTATTTGTGTAAGTATATGCTTAAACCTTGAACTGGAAGAGAAAGATATCAGAAGTCTATATGGAACTTATTTCTACATTCCTGAAATCACACACACAAACGTTCACACAGACACAGACACAGACACATACCCCCTGGATTACTGGGAAATTCACAAACTTAGGATTTCCATCTTCTAGAAGATAACTTTGTAGTTAGTTTAAAATACAAAACTGTCAGCTTTGGAAAGCCTTGATCACCTGCTAAACCATCCAAATATCAAAGAGACCCAATTAGCCTTCTCGGTAGAATGTAATTTCCCATGATGGCAAAACATACCCTAAAAAGTCCTGGATCTAAGTCTCGTGTTTATCACTAGCTATGATCGTTTTTAAGCACATTAACAGATTCAGAAACGTATGTCTCAACAGCATTTATTCTTATTGAAATAGTATACGTGTTCATTTGCCTATACAGAGACCAGGTCCCATGATGGAGTTTAAGAGCTATTTTGTGTATTGCAATATTTATTTTTAAGTGCAGAAAAGGAGGGTGGGTATTACTCAGTTGTAGAGCACCTGCATAGCATGCACAATGTCCTGGCTTCAGTCCCCAGTACCTCAAAAAAAAAATAAATAAAATAAGGGCATATTTAAAAATGAGTAAAGTTATAAGAAAATGCAGACTAAAAACCACTGCAATCTAGGAGACACAATTACAATAAAAAAAAACAAGAGTTTCTGTCAATTATTGGCTATTTGCCAATCGCAGAGACAACCAGAAATCACACCTGATAACCATCACGTGTGATTCTCAGCAACCCTACTAAGTAGACACGGATGAGAAACCAGGCTCTGCAGATGAGGAGACGGAGCTCAGAGGAACCAGGGACGCTGACCGTCCTGCTTCCCGTGACACCACATAAGCCCAGGGCAAGCGCTGACGGAGCTGCAATGAGGGGACACCCAGCTGCATGGAACCTTGGGGCACTGGGGAGTCCCAGAAAACACTAAAAACTGTTCAGTGAAAAACCAGCTCAAATATAATACACTGTGCCACATTCTTTAAACAGGGAATATGAGTGAGACCTTTTTGATGCCTCCGTGTCCTTTCTGCCATCGTCAGTTACTTGCCCTCACAGCATGACCAGTGATGAACTGGACCCCATATGAAGCGCACTCAGATGGCAGAGCATTTGAAGCTGGTTTATGAAGTTTGTAAGACTCTGTCTGTGCCTCACACAGGCGGTCATCCATCACTTCTCACCGGTGTGGACGTACCACCTGAAATCACTCCTTTCTGCTTTTTAAAATCCCTTCATCTACTCCAGACTTTTCAACAGCAAAGAAGCAGCTAAACCACAGACAGTGGACAGCTTTTCACCAAATTTCTTGAACAGCCCATCGGACTACCTGGAAGCCCTTTACTTTTATTAAACCCACTTCCAGGTACTTCATCATTTTTGGATTGGTGGACTTGGCCTCTGACTGAGCTACTCAGAGAGCTCCCAGCCTCACATCCGTGAGAGGACCCTGCTGTTGGGAGAAATCAGTGAGAAAGGCGTACATCCCCCAGTCATGTCTGCATGGCTAGAAGTGCCACAACGTGCTAAAAATTTATACCATCATAACCCCTGGGCTCCCATGGACTGGTTTCACATTAACCAAACTCATGAGACACTGATGCAAGAAAACCAGAAATTTAACTTATTAATGTAACAGAAGATGTGAAACTATGAACCAGACTGCAATATCAGAGTTCAACCATGAGTATATGTTCTCCTCCACGGCCCAAACACGGGCAGGCAGTCACATGGCAAGTGTGGACAGAAGCAGAGCAGGAAGGATTTCTAGATGAATTCAATGGACTAAATTTCTGTTATACCAACAGATCTGCTGCCTGGAAAACAATTAATTCTAATCACGGTGCACTCTTCGTGGACAGTTGCCGAGACACGACTGTGAGCACCTGTGTAACTCTCCTTTCCCTGTCCTTTCTGGGCTAATTGATGCACAGACGTACAGAAATCGAGGGATGCAGATACATCTAAACACCCAAAGCCCATTCTGGGAGCCACAATACCATACAGCCAGGGTTAAAATACTTGCTCTGCCACTTACTAGTTCTGTGACCTTGGTCAACTTACCCTCTGTGTGCCTCAATTTCCACACTGTGAAACTGGGATAACAATCAAACCTTCCTTACTCGCTTGTTGAGAAGATTGAAGGATTCATTTCTGTAAAACGCTCAGAAAAGAATGTAGCACATTTTGGGTGCTCAACAAATGTCAAATTAATATTACAGTGGTTTACAAGTCTCCTTCCTAATCATCTTCTGTGTTTCCTGGCTAGACTAATACCCAAAGGAAATTCTTATTTCTCCTTTTATAAACTCATGGGATGAACCCTTCTGTTCCATCCCACCACCTGTTTAAACTGATGGAAGGGATACCTCCTCCCCACTCCTCTGGGCCATGCAGAGTGCTACTCCCTTCACAGCCCTGACGCCTGGCCCACAGCTAGCCCTCCTCACATTAACAGATTGAGTTGTGATTCCAGGGAGACAAGCAGGGCATGTGAAACCCTTCCTTTCCCTCCAGTGTTGACTACCCTAGGGAAGCACCCTGGATGCTCAGCTGCATTGCAGAACAGCCCTGTGCATGATGGGGCACATTCTCTCAAGGGAAGGCTTGCTGTGGCCCAGAGATACCTGGGACAGGGTGAGTCTCTACTTCTGGGACACAGTATCATGACACTCATTTATCCACAGCCCTGAAGTTCATGGAGAACGTGGCTTCATCAGTAACAAAGAAGACATTTATCACCTGCCTACTCTTGTGTCATCTCTCAGTTGGCTGCTGGAGACAACATGTGTATAAGTATTGGTTCCCCTTAGGCCCCAACATATATGAAGTAACAAAAATTTCTGTGGCTTAACGTTGGTCCAGGGCGACTGTGTAACAGTTCTGACTCTGCTGATGCTAAATTATGGGTGTAGGAATTATGGAACCTCCTCAAATATCTTTCATCATAAAATCAGCTTTTCTTATTTTCTTGTTTCTTTGTAATTACCAAAGACTATAAAATGATGGCTGCACACAAAACAGCAGCTAAAGTTTATGAGCTCTCTTGACATACCCACTGTGGTAAACATGTTACATAATTACTAATTCTCACAATTCTACAAAGCAGATATGAGTGTCCCCTTCTCACAGACGAGGGGAAAACTCAGAACGAGCTGACTCAGGATCACGTGGTTCAGTGTCAGCACGTGCAGGCAAACCCAAGTCAAGAAACTACACCCCATCATATATGTACCAAATCAACTCCCACCAATTAACACACAGCGGCGGGGTCAATACTCAGGGAACTCAACACACTTTTCAGCTTTATGGTGCTCCAGAGGCAGCTTCTAGCTGTTTTAAAATATCCCGGCTCACTGGTTTCTAACACTAGAAGAAAAGCCCGATTTTGCCATTGTTTGCACAGCAAGTCTGAAATGTTCACAGCGAGATAAAAGAATAAAACTATGATATAAGCAGAAAAAATTTTCCAGGTAGAAAGACATAATGGACGTTGTGCTATTCTGAAGCATTAAGCAAAGGAATCAAAATAAAATCACATTGTTTAAGCCTTATTTTACAAACAGAAAAATTAAGACTGTAAAAAGTTGCAACAGCGCCACCTATGGCTAAAAAGATCTTCCAGGTTGCCGGGAAACATGCAACACAAAAATTGACTGTAAGATGAGAAACGAGAATCAGATAACTAGAAGCTTATGTAGCATATACTGCACTTTGCTTCGGGGGGATGGAGGGGTATTCAGTATTTAATCTGATATTGCTAATACTCCTAAATATAAACAAAAGACATAGGCTCATGGAAGCTCATCTTAGAAGAGGAAAGAATCCAGTCCAGCCACTTCATTTTACACCAGGGGAGACTGAGACCTGAGATCTGTCCTCCTGGCAATCAGCAGCAAAGCTCTCCTAGGTCTCATGTCTTGCACTGTAGTAAAAACCAACAGAACTGTACTACGCCTATATTCATAAAAGTCACGTCTGTATTTTTCCAACAGTAGGTAATCTAAGAATCTTGCAAAATACTTCTCAAAGAGCCAGGAAATCATAGAAGGGTATTGAAATACAAAAACATTTATTTACATATTAAAACAGCATGAGCTTTATTCTCTCTATTAAAAAAGTGACATGTCAAATCAAAATTTTGAAATTTTAAAACCTGAAAAGAGTGCAGAAAAAAATCAAAATTTTCTTTAGTCACAAAAGAGAGGAGCTTATTCCCTGATAATAATCAATGTGGATTTTTCTAAACTTAATGGTTCTGGTCAGAATCCCGAGAAATTAAATGTCTGATGGATGGTTACACGGCAACATGAATTCTGAGCTTACATTCTGTGTAAATAATCTTCAAGGTCGTCTGCTTAAGGCAATTTAAGTAGTCCCTGTCTCACTAGAATGACACAGATTTCATTAAAGCTTCATACTGCACTTAAAAAAAACAATCCTAGTTACTTTAAGCCATATAAATGTATATCATATATACACATATTGAATATGCATCAGAAATAAGCTACCCTTTTTAGTATTCAGAGTTGATACTTCTAAACTATCAGTCACTGTGAAAGCACATTTTTATTAAGCACCTCTACGGTGCTTTGTATACAAGGCGTCCAGCTCTCACAGTCAGACAAGGTAAACCATATTACTCAAATTTCACAAATGACGAAATATACTTAAGCCATGTAAACAACTAAGATATTCATCATCAGGAAAGAAAAGAGTAAGGATTTTACTTACAATACTCACTGACAAAGTTTTCTTTCATACTAAGACTACATAAAACAAATTCAGTGTTTGGAAATTTTTCAGTAAATAAGCACCACTAGAAAAAACAAGTAACATCATTAGCAACAGTTGGACTTTCAAAGACCACTTCTCTCTTGCACAATAGTTATTTTAAATGTTTTGTTTTTAGTTCTCACAAAGCACTAAATTAAAAAACTATTTCCTTTACAGTCATTACCTGAGAATAAAACATTTGTGAAAATGTACAATTTTAATTTATGCCACTCTGCCTCTCATTCTCACTGGTGTCTCTCCTTTGAAGACCTCATCAGGCTGAGATAGCTAAAATCGGTCATTTATGGGCTCACAGGAGTTCGGGAAAACACTCAACGGGAAGCTGATTAGAGGAGCAATTGAGAATTCATCCTGTGCAGCCTGGATTCCAGCATCGAGCTAGCCACCGCCAGCTGCGTGTGATTTGGGGCAAGCTGACCCATCTCTCAATCCCTCAGCTACAAAAAAGGAGACACTGATACCTACAATCAAACACTTGCTATGAAGTAAAACATGAGCAAAGCATTTTAGCCTCAGTTAGGCGTCCACTCACAGCGAGTTTGGTCATTATGATGATGAGGATGGCTGTTAACAAATTAAGCTCGACCAAACAGGAGAAATCACCTTAAAGGAGAAACATTCTAAGTCCATGGGCATTTCCTTTTGGATGGACTGCAGAATATTCTATAGATTTTTTTTAATAAACCAAATTTTGTCCATTAATTGTAGATTTACAGGTTCATGGACAAGTCTCCAGAAAAATAATTAGAGGCCCCTAACCTCTGAAAATTAAGATGTAAATTTTAAAAAAAATCAGGGAAGAGATTATACCTCATTTGGGAGAGTATGTACTTAGCATGCATGAGGCCCTCAGTTCAGTCCCCAGTAACTCCATCTAAAAACTTTGTTTTTTAAGAAATAGAGAATTAAAGCAAAAGGATGGAGGAATACGGAAATTTTTAGAGACTCATCTCAGATTTAAGATGGGGAAGAAACCATCCAATTCTCAGAAGAAATCTTGAGGACTATGTAAACTGGATCTGAGATGTCTAGTCTTTTAACATTATTCATGAAATCATATTACCAAGTCTTAAAACTACCTGATAACCCACAGTGGTGATACTGATCATAACAGCTACCATCACGTATCGAGCTCCGGCTAGGACTGCTCTGTTCTGACATCTCTGCCCCTAAGGCCTCACCAGGCGGAGAGCACTAAATTCGGTCATTTATGAGCATCTCGTGTAAGTCCTCCATTTGTGCTTCTCACACTCCCCTCACCAGCTCCTCTGAGGGAAGCACTGTTATCATCTTCCCCACCCGCAGATAAGGCCACTGAGGCACAGACACTAAACCCGTTCCAGGCCACATTGGAATTAAAGGACGTCTGTATTTCTGCTGTTTTGCTTTTGACAAAGGAATCTGAGATATCAATTCAAAGCAGACTGTTAAATAATCAAGTCTGTCAGGTCTTCACCTCAAAGAGCAGATACTATAAATTCCTGCTGTAGGATGAGGCTGCCGCCACAAACTGACTCAGCTTGAAATTAATATCCAAGATGAAGCAGCCGATACACGTAAATATTCACGATTGTCAAATCTGCCCACGGGTCTGGGCCCTTCACTGCCTGAAAGGGGGTGAAATCCCCACCCGTGTCTGGGAGGGAAGCGCGGCTCTTCCCGGGCTCACCCAGGCTTCATAGGCTATTTACCCCCACAGACTAGCCTCAACGGTTAAAAGCTCTCAAGATTTTTACACCAGGCAAAACTGAAAGACATTTCTGTAGATGGAGCACTTTCTCAGGCTTAAATTTTTTTGCCTACACTCAGCCAGAGAGAGAAAAGAAACAGGACTCTACAAAGTCTCTGACCCTCACCACTCACAGGAGTAGAATGACCACAGCAGAAGATGGCCCTTCACATTGCAGGATGTGAACAAAATAAAGATGCCCCAACAACAGGCACTCCCAGACACAGCGCTCAGCAGTCTTCTGCACAATCACGGTTGTGCAGCCCTCAACACCTTCTATTTCCAGAACACTTCATCAGCCCAAAATAATCCCCCTATCACTAGCATTCAACCCGTAATCCCCCTCCACCCAGCCCTTTCCAACCATCACCTGCTCTCTGCCTCTGCATGTGCCTTTTCTGGGCTTTTCAGATCACTGAAATCAACAATATGTGGCCGTTTGTGTCTGCTTCCTTTCAATTAACATGCTGTTAGCAAGGCTTGTATATTTTGAAGTGGCATCAGCATCTCTTTATTTATTTTTTTTTTTGGAAACTTTAAAGATTATTAGAAGGTGGTAAGTACTATCAAAAAGAGTAGAATGGAGCATAAGTGATTGGGTTTCAAAGGGAAAAGTGTGGGTTGAACAGTCAGGGTGGACTTCCCAAAACAGGTGGCATTTTTCATTTTCCTCTTTTTTTTTTCTTTTTTATTCACTCTTACGTGTGAATAATGTTCCACTATATGGAGATACTACATTCTGTTCAT
The DNA here is from genome assembly GCF_048564905.1 of Vicugna pacos. Lineage (NCBI taxonomy): Eukaryota > Metazoa > Chordata > Mammalia > Artiodactyla > Camelidae > Vicugna > Vicugna pacos. Next base: position 3,775,505 of record NW_027328783.1, read on the forward strand.
CCATTCAGCAGCTATGTATGGACGAGGTCCAGAAGAATGAGTGTAAGGGATGACTAGCATGGATGGCATTTAAGCAAAGGGCAAAATGTACTTTCAAAAAAAAGCCAACAAACAGAGGCACAAGGAAATTCAGTGCGTTTCTGAGCAAAGTGCTTGCTTGCTTCGGCAGGACTACCGTGCAGGGCTGGGGCGGATATTGGCAGGAATCACGGTGAGGGAGTCACCTGAGAAGACACCCCACTGCAAGCAGCTCAGCCAATCCTCCTCCCTCATCCTGTATTGTTAGAGCAATGTTTCTAGGTTCCTCTTATTTCAATTAATAGCATTTAACTGCACGTCTGATCATCACCATCAGACCACATTACCTCCAAGTCACAGAAAATCATTCACTGACCGGAGCAGCACCAGGACATAATGGTGATGGATTAGGGAGTCCTGCAGCATTCCAGCCTGCAGGCACAAACCCCACATGTGCCCTGGTGATGTCCAGAAAATAAAATGCATGGAAATATCTCACTGCTGGAACACGACATCTGCCCTCAAATTGCCCGAAAATCATCCTGGCAAAGCACTACTCAACCTTCTCAGTACAAAAAAAAAAAAAGCTAAGAAGGCAAATTTAGGCTCTTCCATTGAAAACCAGCAACCATCACTGCCAGTATCTGAGCTGGAATGCTCCTGACTTTGAAAACCACTGCGCAGTTACTTTTCAAACGTGAAACTTATATATATATACCACGTAGATGATATTGCAGTAGGATTTTTCTTTTCAAAATTTCCAGTTGCAACATTAGCACAAGAAACTTTATGTTTAGACTTTTAAAAAAATCAATTATCCTCCATTTTCTTAATTTTGAACTTATTATTATTTTATAAATGGAGCTATGGTGCGTATTTAAAACCTTTTGATTTCTGAAAACAAGACGTTTATGACCTCACTATTTCAGAGCAAACTTTAACGATTCTTTGAGAGGTGGGGCCTGGGGTGCTCACTAACAGCTCTTTAAATACTGACAAGGATGTGCTATTAAGTAATGCAAAGGCTCTAACTCCACATTAGCTCAGAAAGCAAAGAAACTACACCAAAGACTTCCTTAAATATTTTATATATTCCTATTCTTTTGAATATTAAAGCTCTTAAAACATATGATTTTTTTTGAAAAAGACAACAGCTGTAATAATTTTCCTCTCACCAAGAAAGCAATCTTTATCAGGAATAAAAACCCCTATGGAAATCGAAATGACAGGACGTTTCTAACTAAGTGAACATCCAGATCTGAACACAAACCTAAATTCTATCAGATCTCACTCGAAGGAGCTCTACAAAGGCCTGGGCAACCCTGGAGATTAGCTCTTTTGTTCCAAATGTTGGCTGAGCTAAGATCATCACACTAGGCAGGGAAGGAGAGAAGAGGAATGTCCACCTGGCAGCCTCCATCAGGTTTCTTCCAGCAACAAGGTGCCTCTAGGGCAGCCCCGCTAACAAGTCCCCCATAAGGAAAGCCGGCATCCACACTGCCCCTGCCGTCCCCAAGTAGCCCCGAAGCCCATATCCCAGCCTGTGAATGGTCTTCAAATGATCCCCCAGTTGGTGGCACCCTCCACCTCTTTCCCGCTACACACACACACAAAGCCACGACAGCCTTCCCAAAGCACAAATTTGATTACATCAACCCCACTTCAAACAGTTCAGAGGCTCCCTGGTAGAGTTCTAGCCCCACCCCAGACCCTGCTCGCCCAGCCTCATCTCAGTACATAGGTCCCCAGTGACCTCAGGAGCCCCCTGACCTGCTCCTACTTCCCACTTGCCTCCAGGTTCATTTTGACTGTTTCCCAAGGAAGCCTTCCCTCCCTCCAACCTCCACAATTTGTTCCTCTCTTCCTAGAACATTCTAGGCTAAGTCAACTTCTGACAATGCTAAGCTCTCAAGAAGCAAATACATTTTGCTTATTTATGTGGCTGCACTCTCTCTCCCCTAGACTCACTGAAGTGCACGTGTTATGAATAAATGAATGACGGGTTGGATCTCAAAGGGACAGACATACCTGCTCTCGCCCGTCCCGACCCTTTTGTCTGTAGTATATCAGAAGCAAAACCAGAAGTACCTTTCCTGAGGGTCACTTCTGTTGACACCCTTCACTGCCTACTGTGTCAGTTCTAGTAAAACTCAACTTCTTCCAAAGCCCTACACCCCGGACTCTCTCCAGTGTCCTCCCCAGCAGGGGCTCCCTCCACCCTGGACCGCACAGGGCACTCTCCCTGGGTCCCCACGCCAAAAGCCTCCAGGCCTCTGCCCGGGCTGCACCTGCGACCTGAGCCACATTCTTGACTCCTTCTCTTGGCTGACTCTTACTCTGTCCTCACAACTGAATGTACAGCCCATTTCTTCCAGGAAGTCCTCTCTGATAATGTCCTTTAGGTCTTGTCTGGGCTCTATCTATAGCAGCAGTACATGGTGACCAACTGGGTGTTTGCCCGCTCCTTTGAGACCACGAACACTTGGGAACCACGTGGGAAGGAGTGAGAGATTACAAGACAGGTGGGGGAAGCAAAAAGCAGAAATCACAGCCCAAGTCCCAAATTCAAGGATACTTTCTCAGAAAAAAGTATAAACTATTTCACACGTGTGCAATTTGGCTACTATTTTTGTGGCTTGTGGACAGCAAGAACTTGGTGTTCTAGCCCAAAACCCAGGTTACATGCAAAGAAATGTATATATTCTTATCCAAAGGAAACCAGAGCTGCTCAACCACAGTTTTCAGTTAGAACTGAAAGGAAATTTGATAAAGGCAATCTCTCTCTCTCTCTTCTTTCTTTTCTGGAATCATATAATTTTAGAAGTATTTGCGTGACTAACAGACGGCTACAGCCCGTGATTCTGCACTGAAGTGTTTGGGGCTGAAGAAGCCCAGATTACATTCACTCTGTAAATGCAATCACACCAACACACTGATAGGTGCCGTGAGTGGTGGAGCTGATGTTCCAAAGCAGGCAACATTATTCTGTAAGAGAACTCTAAATAGAAAGTAAGAAATGCAATGTCCTGTACTCAATTTCATTTGCTATATGGGCCATTAACTGATAGTATATTTTGACTAATGAAACCCAAAAATAAATTGTCAACGTCGATTTTCTTCATCTGACCGTTTTATGCTAACATCGGATATTAAACTCTCACTCCATATGGAAAGCTCAGGCCTATGCTGCAGCACAGATACATCCCGAGGAAGAAAGCCGACCAAGGGAGAACTGGAGAGTTTCCCTTCAGAAGCTGCAAAGTCTGGTTTTGCACCTGTACACCATTTGCAACCACGTCATCATCAAAGGAGTTAGACGTTACCTCTCTGGGGCGAAAATCACTGCGTGCTTCAGAACCATCAAAGAATGCTGAGCTTTGTGAAACAGTCCAGAGGCGCTTAAATCATACTTTTTCTGAAAGGCTCCAAAACTGACCCACTTCACCATTCCAGGTATAACAGGGAAGTACTGGAAACAGTAGAGAGAACATGCCCTTGAATTCTGACAAGGCCCTGCTTGAATCCTGCTACAGCATTTACTAGTCACTAAATGGACCAATTCTTTAACCCCTCTGAGAAGGCTCCCCCAATCCCCAAAAGGGGGCTGTCAGCGCCCACCTGGGAGGCATGGATGTGAATGCAACACGCAAGTAGGGCGGCCGACTGGTACCTGACACGGGGCCTGGCTAGTTTCCCTCCGCTGCCCTTTTCCCCCTTTAAACTTGCACTGTTCCCCCGGTAACGATCAAGTCCCCGGAACAGACTGCCCGTATCTTCTGTGTATCCCTGGATACATGCCTTACCCTTAGGAGGCCAGAAAAACAACTGCCTCCTCCCAAGTCACTAACAATGTTCTTAAGAGTCTGGGTATTTTTAACTCTATTTTTCAGGGAGACTATTCCAGAATTTTGCAAGCACCATTCTCCAGGTTGGCTCCCCTCCCAGTGCCCATCCCTTCTCACCTCAGATTCTTTGTCTGACTGCCTTCTGTTCATGGGAAAGCAAGTCCGGTAAGGTGGGGCTCCCTAGACCTCCCTCCCTCCCTCACAGGTGATTGTGACTAACTTCTCCCCATTCCTCACTGCAACTCTAGCATCTGAGGAGTCTACCCTCCCGTACCCTGCAGACTCTGCACCTTCCCAAGACGCACACGTGGCCACGACCCTCCCTTCAGATTTCTTCCTGGCTGGCCCTGCCCAGCCCCTGGCCCCTTAAGGATAACTGGCATTGCTTTGAAAATGGCAAACGCCACTGACTGACACACCAAAGCTGTATGGTCTGGGCTTTCCTCCAACCAAGACACAGCCCTGCCCCCCCTCAGCCTCAGTCTGCAGCTCTCGAGATGATCTAATTCACATGCAAGGCTGTGAACACCAGCTAAGAATGACGACTCCCAACGTGTATCTCTAGTCCGGCTCCTTCACCTGAGCCCCAGGCTCATCGACCCGAGTGCCTCTTTGAAGTCCTAATTTGGATGACAAATGGCATCTTAAAAATGCCTCATGTCCACCATTTACTCTAGAATTCCATTCCTGGCAGGTATCTCCCAGACTCCCCATTTTAGTAACAGCCCCAGCACCCACCGAGGTGTCTGAGGTCACATTCAATTTCCACTGTTCCCTCCCCCAGGCCCTGCCCTGGAATCAGTCCTGTTATTTCCATCAATAAGCCCATCTCAACTGTAGTTCTGTAGGGACCATGGCCGGAAACACACAAGCTCACAGCATGGTGCACTAACAGTCCTCCGTAGGGTGCTCCCTGGAGGGGGAGGCATCACCAGCTGCTGTTCACCTCAGAAGGCAGTGGATTCTCACACAGGATGTCCAGGAGAAGGGACTCAAGGTTCTCCCATGGTCTGAGCTTTGAAGGGCCCGAGGTCTGGGGGAGCTCCTAATTAGCAGACACACTTGCCAATGAGCAGATGAGGATGGGGGAACCCACGCAAGGCTGTTATCACTTCAACTCATGGGCTCTCAGGAGCCACGGGAAAGGCCTGTGTCCAGTGTACAGCCCAGCCATCACAGATCCCAGCCTGCATTTGCCAACCCGGACAGCCTAGACTCCATCTACTTGCGACACTTACTTCTGTTCTGTTCCCCACCCAGAATGTGATGGACTCATTCAGATATTCTGGCCTGTCTCAAGCGAGACAAATTCAGTGAAAAATGAAGTGTCCACATTTGGACCAGAGCATGAAAGGAGAAACAAGGCCTCATGGTCAGCATGATGGTGGTGGCCGCACCCTTCCACCGGGTGAGATGAACCATGGTGAGGGTGAGAATCCAGGGTCCTAGGTCGGCCAAATCATCTTCCTTCACGGTTGTCTGGGGTGTTGGAGACTGACTACCACAAACTAACGACACGGCTGTCAGTGGTGGATGTCAGCTGCAACAGAAACGGATTCAACTCTTTACTGCCAACATGGGTTAAAAGTAAAGGCCGGGGCAGGGAGGTCTGCACGGCTGCTGAGGCAAACCACAGACCCAGCTCTGAATGCCCACTGGCTGAAGCAGAGAGGAAGCTATGGCCCTTTTAGCTGTCCCTGTGTCCAACAGATCCAGGTGAGCCAGCTACTTAGGAGAAGGTCATGTTGTCCTGATACCCAGAAAAACTAGCCTCGTAAAGGGAACAAATACTGTCATGGATTTTAGACCCAATTCTGCCCCTTTATGAAGGCAAAGTAAAGTAAATGGCATGGGGAAGTTGAATGCAAAAAAAAAAAAATTAAAGAACCAAACGGTGACCGCTTCCTCCAACAGCGTCCCCTGCAGCTGTCACCTCCGTGGCGGCCACTTCCTCACCAGTGACCGCCGGCCAGGAAGCGCCGTCATGCACATCACACAGCGACAGCCAGGAACCGCGTGCCGAGCACGTTTGTGTAAAAGCAGGAATCGAGCAAAATGCTGCAGAGTTTGACCTTACAAGTTTAAATACTCCATGAAAAGAATCCCTGAGCACCCGACAAAATCAATTCGCATCTTACTTCTTCAAAACAATCAAACAAATTTAATAAGGGCGCATTTGTCACCAAATAAAAGGAGGACCAAACATGTTCCTCAAAAGCAAGGATTTCAACAGGTATCAAACACCAGTGGGTGATGAGCTAACAAAGCAAATATTCCAAAAAATTAGAAAATAAAAAATGACTAAGATAATAGATGGATCAAAACAGCTGTTAAATTGTTGCTTTTTAAAGTGATGGAGACTGTACGGAGGGCAATCTGGCTATTTTCAATGCAGGGTGTGCACAGCCCACATTTTCAGAAGCAACAACATGCTCACTGGGCAGTACAAGTGAAAAAGGAGTAAAGAAAAAGGAAAAGAGGAACAAGAGAAAATTAGAATCACACAAGAACAAAAATGATTTTGACTGCATGTACAAGAATTTATGTGAGTGTGTGAGGCCAGGGACACGGGGATGGTGAGGCCCAACCTCACCTCCTGCTCAAGGGAAAGCAGGGGCCTGAGGGGAGCGGCGCTGCCGGGGGACCACAACGTGTTCAGCTCCCCTAACCAAAATTCGACCTACAAGCGTCTAGGCAGCTTTTGAGCTACAAATTGTTGTCGCATTTCAGTCTGGACCGTTTTACTCACTTCCACCAAGAGTAGCAGGAGAGAATGAGGCTCTGCTCCTGCACCAAAGCATTGTTTAAAAAATTAATGACTGTGGAATAGTAAAAGAAACAATGGAGTAAAAGTGACTGGAGGAGAATGTGCTTGACCCTAGCTCACTGGCCGCGTTATCTCAATGACGTTCAGATGCTGGCTGAGCCCTTATGGTACCAGAATAGACAGACCCACAAGGAGGCAGGTTTAATGCGCTGAACCACTGTGGGCTAAGTACACATCCGGCTACTCCGCCAAGTCCCAAGGGCAGACTTCAAAAGGCAAAAACAAGCTGGCATTCTCTGGTGGGTCTGCAGACTCAGAGACAAGCATTTGTTGAGCAAAAATGTCACCAGTGCCTCCTATGACAAAAGAAGTGGCACTGGCGTGGGGGCTGGGGCAGGGCTCCAGGCTTCCACTGCTCACTCACCACTCTGTCCAGGGGGAGAAGGTGGTCCCTGCTTAGGTTTCGCTGATGCACCTACTTGACTAATGTCTGGGGCCTCAGCAGGAGTTGACAGATGAGGTGAACGGAGCGAGACTCTGTGTAGCACGGTGCTGGGAGCTATGCCCTCAGCAGTGCCCAGGCTCCTAAACATGCCAGCTCATCTCCAAGAAGCAGATGGGGAGTGCGGGCATGTAGATCACAGGGCCCTGTGAGGACAAGTACAGATCATGGCCACGACATGCCTCTCCTCTTCCTTAAGCCATAGAGCTATTTCCGGGGAGGAACAGAAAATTCATCCAGAGCCTGCTAGGTGGGCTCTCGCAGGTGGGACTAGTGTCCCCTGTGCTTCTCACTCACAGGGCTGGTCTAGACATTCTTTTTATTAATTCCCTAGCATCTTCTCCTCCAACTTGCCAACAACCAGAAAGTAGGATCTGATCTTAGGTAAGTTCAAGAATCACAGAGCACCACCTCCAAAGCGGGCCCGGTAGCACATGCCAGGGCTTCTGACCGCCACCTGTGGGACCACCATGAGCCCTCTCCAGACTCAAGGACCGAGGCCGTAGGCCGGGGGGACACAGCTTCCCTCACTCACCCCAGCAAAGGGGGACCACGTCTCGGCAAAGGCATCTCACCCTCTTCAGCCCGAGGGACAACACGATAGATATATGGGGAAACAGAGCAGAAGGTGGGGGGTAGGCAGCCCAGAAGAGCTCATCTGTACTTCCGAGGCAAAGTGGGGCCATTGACTTAATCACAGGGACAAAGTGGGAATGAACATTTCCCTGCTCTGTCCCATACACCGTGATACGCCTTTCCCTGCATAAGGAGTTCATTAGGAAGTCCCTGGCGGTGTTTCTGATGTCCTAACTTGGCATGGTGGCTGTCGGGCAGGAAGAGACGGCCTGAGCTGAAAAGGTGCTGGGCCTGGGAGGCAGGTGACAGCGGCTCCAGCCGCAGCTCAACCAGCGCCTCGTTCTGCCTCTCGGGGCTCAGCATCTCATCTATAAGCAAAGGGATGAGCATGTACCAGGACAGGCTGCGCAACAGAAATGAAATGAGAGCCATGTAAAGAAAGTTTCCCAGTTGCCACGTTTAAAATTTGAAACAAAGAAACAAACCAACAAACAAAAAACAAATACTAGAATGTGATTTTAAGAACAGATCTTACTTAATCTACTGTATGTAAAATACTATTATTTTGACATGTAATCAATATAGGAAGTAGAGAGATAGTTTATGTACTTTTACTAGACAAGCCTCAGCGTCTGATGTGCATTTGACCTACAGTACATCTCAGCTGAGTCCAGCCTCCTCCCCAGTGCTCCTAGCATCAGTGGCTTTGGCTACTTTATTGGACAGCAACTCCAGGGGTCCCACCATGTTCCTGGCTGTAAAGCGGGAGTAAGTGTCCACACTAACCCTAAAAGGATCTCTCTGAAATAAAGGCGGATTCACTTTGAAATGTCTGGAAACCGGCGGGCTGCACCTCCCTCCCCCCTTGGCTACAAGATTGACTTCTTCCTTGCTGATCCCTTTCTGGATGTAGGGAAGCAATCCAGCACACAGCCAAGGTGGACTGGCTTCCAGGTAAACTTACCTGCTGTCTGTGTCCAGTCCCATGAAGTCCTCCTTCTCAAACGGGATGCAGGGGAGGGGGATCTTGTCCCCAGAATTCTTGGGGCCACCATCCAGCCACTTGGACTTGAGCAAGATGAAGAGTGACTCAGTGAAGTCCTCGATCCTCTTCTCCACCACCCTGCAGTACTCTTAGATTGAAGGCAACGTCGGTGCGCGTCTGCTCGGCTACCTCCGCATGCTGCACAAAGACAAAAAGCTGAGAGTCATTAAGCGATGTGCCATACAGCTCCTCTGCATGTGGAGCTTCTCGAAGGCCTTGGCAGAGAGACATTCGGTAATGGTGACAAGGCCCACGACCTTGGGGTGTTTCTGGAAGACGCTCCACCGATTCTCGGGCACATAGCGGTGCCTGTAGTGGATACAGAGTGTCCACTGGGAGCCACAAGGGCTGATATGGCTAACCGAGGTGAGTAGCTGATAGATGCAAAAGAAATTCTCCTCTGAGATGATCTCTATGGATTGGACCACAACGGGACGAGTCTGGTGGTCCTCAGCACACTGCACGTAGTCAGGGATGCTCATGTTGCAGGCCCTGCCGAGAGGGGAGAGGAGATCGAGGTACATTCTCTGCTGTGTGCTACGGGCCCATCTGGGTTGCGGTGACCTGGTGTGTACCAGCCAGAAGACAAGGGAAGCCAAAGCAAATCCGGGGGTACAGTTTGTCCTCATAGTCTGCACATGTCTACTGTAGCTCGGATCACATTACCCAGCTTTTGGTCTAGGCTTCCTGCCTCTGCAGAGAAAGGTCATTTCTTATTTTCTATTTCCAAGCACCTAGCAAGGCCCTGATGCAAAGTCACTGCTCAAAAATGCTGAATAAAGAAATGAACAAAGGAAATGCTTCCCCAACCCCCTTCAGCAGAATATAAAGAGAAGGACCACAGTAGGATCAAAAGATCTGGATTCCTATTCAATTTATTTGAACTCCTAAGCTTCATAATAATGGATAAGAAAACTTGCCTTGGGGTAGAGGGCACTGTTCATTGGTGGAGCACATGCTTAGCATGTACGAGGTCCTGGGTTCAAACCCCAGTACCTCATTTTAAAAAATCAAACAAATAAATACACCTAATTTCCCTCCTGAAAAAGTATTTTTTAATTCAAAAGTCAAAAAACACCTTGCAATTGACACAACATTGTAAACTTGACTATACTTCAATTAAAAAAAAAGCCTTGCCTTACAAGAATATATCTGGATTACGGATGTTTGAAAATGTAAAATGCATAGGGTACCACCTGCATAAAAGGAGGTGACTGTACACATGTTCTATCCCTCCTTTATGAGTTATACTTCCTTTGGGGGGGTTATAACCTCTCAGAGCTAATTTTCTCAGATTAAAAAATATAAACATTACCTGATTCTCAGTACAGCTGAAGAATCAGATAACTCTATGAAAGCATCTGACCCACAGAGTTTACTCAATAAATGTTTGTTGAATGAATGAATAAACAAGCAAAGTGAATGCTGCTCCCTGCCACAAACCATCATAATGGTACTGCCTGGAAATCCCAAGCCCACGTTCACCCGACTCTGCATTAACAATGTGGGTGACCTGGACAGGCCTGCGTGCTTCACGAAGCCCCAGTTTAATCGTGAATAGAAATAAGGGCAATAACACAAACCTCAAATTGTTAGTGAGTCAGTAATGAATTGTACCCCAACACTGCAAGATGGAACCATTAAGAAAACTGGGCAAAGGGTCCATAGGCCCTCTCCATATAATCTCTTACTACCACATGGGAATCTACATTACATCTCAAAATTAAAAGTCTAATATTTTAAAGAGGTTATCGAGGTTAGGTGAGCTCACTGTCTCAAATAAGGAACACACAGTACAAATAGGACAATGCCCAGCCCATGAGATACACTCAGTTAACATTCCCACTGAGCCCACTAGTCCCTCCAACTTCAGAGCAAGAGGATGGGTCCTCGTGGCAACAGGCCACAGCACCTGAAGCTAACAAAGCTAATGGTGTCCACTTAAAAGAGCCCCTGTCACCACCCTTGTTCTAATTTTCTATTTGTAATTTTTTTCTTTTCATTAAATTGGAACTCCAAATTGCATAGAATTCTTACCAGATATCATGATGGCAGCCCTTCAAAACCTGACCACAGAGATCATGATGGCAGCCCTTCTTGGTGAAACAATAAAATGAAAAGCCATTTCCACAAGACCTCTGTGTAAATCTACTAGGGAACTTCATCCTGGACTGAGGAAGAGGACTGGGGAGTAGGGGGTAAACTGGGACACGGAGAAATATGGGCCACCTGTCCCACAATGGACTTTAGACTCACCCTCACCATCCAGGAACTTCTAAATACACACAGACAGAGTGCTATGGACAAGAATTTTTTTTAAACAAATCCCTGAATCCCTAGCAGATCTTGTTTCTACCGAGACACAAATGTCTTATTTGTATAATGTTTCACAGAAGCCTTAAAATATTATCACCCCAACTTGACACATCAAGAAACTGAGGTAGAGAAGTTTATCACATTCTACAAGATTAGAGAGAGGCCACGTCAGACACCGTATTTAAATCCAAGTCCCTGCTCCGTTGCTCACACTAGAAAGTGTCACATACTGCCTCTTTCCTGCCCTCTCCCTGCAATAAATCTCTGAAGAGTCTTTTCTGTGTCACCTGCAATCAAAATCACATCAATTTTTCACAAAGAGCTATGTCACTCCTTGGAGGACATACCAAAATCTAAAGGGTTGGGTTGAGAGGAGATATTTGCATTTTCTGTTTCTCAAAGGAAACATGGCTTTAAAAGAAACTGAAAACTATTTATCTAGTCCAAGCGCTCATTGTGCACAGAAAGAAACGGAGGCTCAGAGGAGAAGAGGAAAGGGCGTTATTAACAAATATTGCCTCAGCGCAGCACTAAGCCAGCCCTGGGCACTTCTGGGGGAGGATCTGGAAGGCCCAGGAGAATGAGTGTTAGAAAATAGAAAGAGAAGAAGAATATAAGGTCCCGTCTCTACACCACCATACCATGAATTTCCACCAAATTACCCAGTATGGGTGCAGCCAATAGTAAGGTTGTCTAAACAGGTTATTGAAACCTGGAATTCTCAACCATAGTGGAAATTCCAGCATTTACTGTGCTTTTTTCCCAGTTCAATCATCAATTCAGTGGGCATTCTGTACCAGGGACTACACGAGACCTGGAGTTCTCCCAAATACAGATCTCTATTACCACGTGTGCAAACCACATAAAGGCCACCAGAAGAAAAGCGCCCACAGATAAGATGGAATTACTGAAACTGAAAGCAGCCAAAGAGCATATATTACTAGGAAAAATGGTGCTCCTATAAATGGACTCATGGACATAGAAAGCAAACTGTATTTAGCAGGCAGGAAAGGAGGGATTAACAGATACAAATTAGTAAATATAAAATAAATGACAAGGACCTGCTATATAACACAGGGAACTATATTCAATTTCTTGTAATGAGTTATACTAAAAACAATCTAAAACATATGTATATACATATGCATATGTTTATAACTGAATCTCTGCTGTACACCTGAAACTAACATTGTAAATTGACTACACTTAAATAAAAAATAATTTAAAAAATAAGTAAAAATAAAAGCAACGCCATTAAGAAAAAATAAAAGAACACTCTAATCCCCTTAGCTGTAGGTGGTGGAGAATTCTGGTTGCAAACACCAAGTCCACTGGATCCCTCCAGCAATGGCTGTCACTCTTTCTGACCATCAGACAGTCACTTGCTTCACTGAGGTTTCTTTTCTCTTCTGTGAAAGGCTACAGCTGCAACTAACGATGTATAGAATCTCATCATTCACAAGCCCAACAAGTAGTGAGGACTTCCCATGGGCCAGGCTCTGGACAAAGGAAAATATAGGGTCCGAAATATATTCATGGGTAGAAGAAGTTTGTGCCATAAAGACGTTAATTCTTCCTGTTTTGATAGACAGATTCATTGCAATTCTGATTAGAATTCCTACCAGATTTTTCTTGGAATGTAACAAGTGAATTTATGGTCAAGATTAGCCAAGAAATTTCTTTAGAACCACCACTGGGGAGGGGTGGATAGGTCATTAATTTCCACTGCTCTTTCTGAAGTGATAAAAACGTTCTGGAATAATAATGGTTGCACAACTGTGAATATGCTAAAAGCTGCTGAATTTTACCATTTAAATGGATGGAATTCATGGTGTGTGAACTATATCACAATAACGCTGTTATATGAAAAAATATTTCTTGACAAATATTTTTCTTTTTATACCACTAGTCTGTCCCACAATTTAAGAAAAACAAAAAACCAATACAAACCAAACTGTGCCAGGAGTTCTTTAGGACTGCAATATCCCTGGGTCTCCAAGGCCTCTGGTGATGCTGTTCCTGTTAACACACACTAGCTGGGCTGGGCTAGCTAGGGACTGTAACTATCTTTTTAAAATTGACTGTCACAAGTTTCACCCTTGGAGAGGGAAGGAAGGAGGATATCACAGCTTCATGCCTTCAGCTCATTTTTAACAGAACCAAGCCCTGCTTTCACCACTGTTAATCCCTCTCACTATAAAAACACGTGACATCAACAAGCACCGCCATCATAACACCTGAAAGTGTTCAAGATACTTACCTGCGGCAGAAACACTGAGGGAGGAGACAGAAGCTTGCTCAGCACTGATGCTCCCTTTTCCCGACTCCACCAGGTGAAGCTGGGCGCTACAGCCAGAGGCTCTCAGTCCGGGGAGCAGCACACACGCCACTGAGCTGGTCCTGAGGGAGGGTGAAAGGGAAAGGAGGGCAGCCCCGGGGGGGAGGGAAAGGGGGGGTGCGGGCTGCAGCCCCGCTCGGAGGCCAGCCCCAGCACCAGCATAAGCCGCCCGCTCCCGTCCAGGTCCGCAGACCACGCCCGCCCGGGAAACAGCCCGCCCATTGGTGGGGACGGGCAGGCGGCCGAGGAGAGGAAGCCCGGGAGGAGAGGACTCGCGGGCGGGAGAGGGGAAGGGGACGCCAGCCGTGGACTGAGGGGATCCCGGCTGCGTGAGAGGTGGCAGGCGCACACCTGGACCTGGACAGCTGTGGCCGAGGCGCCGGGGCAGGTGGTGCTGTCAGAAGGGTCTGGCCAGAGAAATTCAGCTGAACACGGGCTGACTGGCGCCCTTGGGGGCTGTGAAAGGCGGATCACCCTCCCGAAGCCGCCTGAACCCTTTCCCGGGAGCCCCCCACCTTGCACTTCCACAGCCAGAAGCCCCGGCCCCAGGCAGGAACCAAAGGCCTAACGGGCGACAGAGTTGAGAAGCATTTGGGGCCAATCCCCGGCTCGGACATGGAGCTTCGAACCAGCGGACCAACAGGCACCGACAGCGCATGCGCAGGAGGGACAAGGATCCTCTCTGGATTCTGCGAGAGAAGGTGGGACAGCGAGGGAGGGAGAAGATGGGAGCGGGTGGAGAAGAGGGGAAAAGTGGAGGGATACAGATGGACAGGAAGAGCAGAGAAGGGATGGGTCTGGATAGGGGAGTGTCGTAGCGGAGTTGGAGAGAAAAAGCTTTACCTCTAGGGCACCCTGAGATGGCAGACCTACCTCTGTACCCTTCTGTAACCGTTCAAGTCCCGCAGCTCATGTTTTACCTCCCTGATCCAGCCCTCCATCAGATGCTTCTGCAGAAACACTACGGGGATCACACCCGTTGCCCCCATGCGGAGCTGGGTTTTCTGTTGCTCTGAGAACCAAGCACCCGCAGGTGTTGTCGCTCAGAACTTCCTTGGGATGAGTACATATTCCCCTTTTACACGCTGGGAAACAGGCAGGAAGGATCACTGCCTTAGCTCCACTGTCCCAGGTGTTGGGCTGGCGGGGAGTGGTGTGGTACAAGATCAGAGCCCCAGACAGAGCAGACTGCCTGAGTGTTGGTGCATAGTCCCCATCCCTCCTGGGTAAACCATACCCCAACCTAGTGGAAACATCAAGGGCTCACAGTGGTTTCCTGGGGGTGGGAGAGCTGTCCTCATGTGAAGGAAAAGTCCAGCTGGGCTAACAAGCTAAGTCACAAATCTAAGTGTGATAAGTGTCGGTTTACTGATCTAAGTTCTGCTGGGCTATCTCGTAAATCTGAAGTTTAGTGTCAGTTTATTGGGCTAACAACCTAACTCGTAATTCCAAGCTCAACAAGTGTCAGTAATGTGAAGTATTACAAATTGATAAGCTCCAGTGTACTGATTCCTTGCATTTTGTTCTTTGAGTTTTATTGGCTAATATCCCCTTACTTGTATTGAAGTCTTTAAAACCTCATGTGCACGTCTTGGAGGTGCTCAGAACTTCGGAGCAGAAGCCCCTCTGAGCCCGCCGGCATAATAATTCTGAGTACTCCAGCACTCCGATTGGTGCTTGTTTCTTGGCTGGCCTGTTTCCATAACACTCAGCTCCAGTGCCCTGCTTTCTAGGTAGATAGGAGTGTTACCAAGTCCAAATTCATTCTCCTCAGTGCAGGACAGGCCAATAAGTTTGGAAACCAGATGTTGGGGCTTGGAATAGCAAGTTTCTGTAGACCTAGTTGGCAAACTAATGTTCTGGAAAACCATCTCCCCAAGTCACAATTCAGGCTCTTTTCCTACGCGCTTGGTTGTTGCAAACTTCTTAGTGTAGGAATTCCTTCTTGTTAGAATCCTTTGTTCTTACAGCTATCTGCGTGGGTCAGATCCCTGTAAATCTCCAACAAAACAAACGTTATTTTCTATTCTGCAATTTGCTATCTTTTAATGAATGAAAAAGTGTTAAATATCCTTAAAGGTCAGAGCTTCAGAATAAGCTCTCCTGTGTATTTCAGGCTCTAGGCAACAATTTTTTACAAGCAAGATGAAGCCTAGGAGACAGAGCATAGGGTTAAATTCAAAGGAACAGATGTAATATGGAGTCAGATTTGTTCTGTTCTATTACCCGGGCAGAAGCCACTTGAGGATTTAAATCTCTTTAAGTTAAAAATAACTAAAATTTTAAAGGAATTTACATACATAGGTGGGAATGTGCAAAGCATATCTGGAAAAGCACCCAAAAGATAGTAAACAGTGGCATCTCCAGACAGGGCTGAAAGAACAGAGGATGAGGGAAAACTTCTTTCACTTGTGTATTTTTGTGCTCTGTTTGAGTTTTTTTTTTTAACCATTTGCTTGCATTTCTTTTTCAGTTAAAATAATGTGTAATGGAGCAAAGGAGTAACTAGCTTAGCAAATACAGCAGCCATGGAATCACTAAGTCATCACTTTTGATTTAAGCCAGAAAGCATTTATTGACTCTCTCCAATGTGCTCAGTCCTGTTTTAAGACTTCTTTTATTATAATAATAATAATAATAATAATAATAATAATTATTATTATTATTATTATTATACTATTATTATTTCTAGTACTATTACTATTACTATTATTACTATTATTTTATGAAATAATAACATGGTATACCTCACCCCTGCCCATGGCTGGTGGAAAACCAACTGAGTTTTTCTTGTGTTGTTTTCCAAGGAGTAGAGATGAGTTTATAAACAGAACACATCTTCAGGGCAAAACAGGCAGTGTGCATTACCAGCAGGCAAGACAGCAATGAAGGGTTTTCAATTGAGGCGCAAAGAAGCTGAGAGAGAAAGCCTCAAGGACACTACAAAAAGCTGCCCAAACTGCCGTCTCCATGGTACTACTGAAATAGGAAAGAACAAATCTGACTCCACATTTGATCTGTTTCTTTGACTTTAACAAAGCCAAGTTAATATGCTCCGGTCTTTTCATGGGTTATGATGTCACAGAGGAAACGGACAGGTCAACAAGGAACCACTCTGCCGTGATCACGGAGCCGGGGAAAGGGATGGGCTGCAAGATGTATGAAGCACCCGCAACTGTGCCCGTGCTTCTAGGCAGGTATCCAAAATCGCCTCGACAAGGTGTCAAACATTTGTGCCCACGTCCTCATCAACAGACATGTATTAAAGACAAATGGAAACATATAAAAGGCCAATACCCTTGCTGGGTACACCGTCCAAAGAACAAAGTCTCAGTTTGACAACTGGCCATCTCGGTTCCATGGGATTCATTCTTGGAGAACCTTAAAAACCACTCTTCTGTCCTCAAGAATTGTTGCATATTTGTCCTATCTTTGGCTCAGGGATGCAGCACGTTCAAGTGAACTTTAATGTCTGCACAGATTTGACTGTCTTTCTCCAGGTTCATTTGTCCATTCCAATGAGGCCTGAGCTATGTCCATCCTCCGTAAGATCTATTCCCTCCAGTGACAGTTCATTGAGCCTGCAATTAAAAGCCAAGTGAACAAGACTGTCCTCAGCTAAAAATTTCACCCACCCTTCACTGTTTTCTTAATCTCCTCTCCTGGCTAAGTGCAACAGACTAACACCTCCCTCCACCAAGATTACCAACTATGTCATTTTGTCTCCCCAAAGAGAAAGTAAGGTCCATAATAGAGGAGACAACTACATAGTCACCTCTGAATTCGTAGCATATAGAAATGTTAATAAATAGATCTATGATTATGGCTTCTTTCCTTTAAAACCTTTCTGGTTATTTGAATGAGACCTTGGAAGGGAGGTGTTTGCTGTCCAGTATCTTGATCCACAAGACTCTGGAGGCCTTTTTCAGAATGGCTGTTCACTGATTCATTCAAAACACAACTTATCAATCAAGGAGTATCTGTGCTTTTCTGCCAGGTATTTGTGGTCACTCTAATGCCAGAACAACTTTAAATTATATCCTTACTTTGGATTTTTTATTTTTCCCCTCTTCCAACAAAGTTGACTTTCCTTAATTTCTTGCCTTGAGGAATTTTTTTTTTTCCTATTTCACCCTTTAGTAAACCAAGATCCTCAGGATGGGCTTGGCCCATAATATGATCCCCCATCCAACTCCTAGTGTCAGAGGCCTGGGGCTCACATCCTGCCCTCCTGTCAAGGCAACTGAAAATCAGTTCAGGATCAAACCAGCACCCCAGGGATTCTAAGGCTCGCATATCTCCCAGAAACCCTGCTTTCTCATTTGTCTTGGCTTCTGAGAATTTTCCCTCACTTTCTTGACAATTAGTTGTGCAGCTTGAAAGATGAGGAAGGAAGGTTTTATTTCTTAATCAGCATTTTAAGGAACTTGTGTAATGAAAGTTTTCACGAGTTTTTGAACCCTCCATTGCCGAGAAAGAAAACACACTAGACATTTTCTAAATTTAGCTCCCATGTGCATTTTTTCTTTGTTTTTGTTTTCTTAACTGTTAACAGACATTTTTTAATTAAAAAAAAATAAGGCCCCAAAAAGGATAGAACACTGAAGGGGCAATCAAAATTAAAGGGCAAAGACAGAAAAATGATAACTACTCTACAAAGTTAATATAATACATACACTATGTATCAGATCAGCAATTCTCAGTAACAGCTAATTGAAACATGACCATGAGGTAAAATTTCTCTCCTGTCAGGACATGGCCAACAGAAAATACAATTAAACCAACAAACTAATATCCTAAGTCTGGCGAGGTACAGAAGGCTACAAGCTAAATGTGTCTTCTTCTCTAAAAGAGGAAGACACACCAGCTCTTTTCTGTGGAGCCTGAGCCCACGGGAGGACGGTGAAGTGAGCTCTGTAAGTACCCAATTAGCAAAGTGAGTGATGAATAAATAGACGTGAGCTTTGATGACAGAGGTGATACTACTATTCATTTGTCCTGTAAAGTATGACTTCCGTTCAGTGATCAATACTTCGGTGTCCTCAGGAGTTGACATTATTCGAAAATGCACAGCCTGGGCGCAGACCTCCACTTTCAGCTCGTGACACTGCACTTAGATGTCACAAGGGCACCTCCAACTCCACCTGCAAAGAGCTGACTTCACGGTGCTCCTCCAATAGCCGTCCTGCCCAGGGCCTCTGGTCGGGGGCTAAGTTCTCCGTGCCTCTCCCAACTCAGACCCATCACTCACAGATGTGAATGGACCCCTCCTTCAGGGCCCAGATATCCTCAGACACCGAGTCCCACCACTCACACCTGACCTACCAGATACTCACTGGCACTCACTCAGCACTGACTCTGTACTGGGACCATGCTGCACACTGCAAACGTTATCTCACTGGATCTCCACAACAGTCCTGGGAATTGGGTACATCGCTGCTTCAATTGATTAGATAAATTGTTTCACTTCCTTGAGTGCGTCATTCAAACTGACACGGCTACTGAGCCACAAGCCTGGGCCTGAAAACCACTTGAAAATTGAACACTGCTACACCTCGCAGCCACCCTACTCTGACTCATCACATCACCTCCTGCCAAGCCTTCTAAATGTTTCCAAGCATTCTACAAGACAAAAGTGAACTACGAGAGCACCCCACTCTCCAACATAAAATCTGTCAATGATGGTCCGCTGCCCTTAGGAGAAAGCCCCACCAGGCCTGAGCACAGCCCAACGGCCCAGCATCCGCGTTCCCTGCGCGGCCACGCCGCCTCACCCAGTACGCAGCTCTACACGTGCCTTCTCTAGGACAGGGATGCAGACTCCGCACAACCCAGGGCTTGTCTCACTTGAACAATGATCACCTTCTTCAGTGTTCATCTTCTTCTTTGCTGACCCTCAGAAAAATGTTTTCTCATGATGAATCAATATCTTTTTCCTTATAACTTCCCATCATTGATAATGAGCTCCCCCGAAAGAGAGAAGACCTAATTGTCAGTCTCCTTATCTGTAAAGTGAGATTAACAAGGAAATATGTGAGGTTTTATGAGAAATAATATTCATGTGAGGCTGAGGGACAATTCCATCATACAATAAGCACTCAATATGTGCTTAATTAATATTAATAAGAATATATTGCATTCCAGCAACCTTCAATCAATTTTTAATGACTTTGTCCAACAGACTACTGACAAACTGTTGGACGAACCACTTTGAGCAGATCAGCACAAGCGTACTGGGATAGGTAAGCGCTGACTCCAGTTGCAGCTGCAGCCACCCAGCACTATGGGGTAGGGGCAGTTTGCTCAAGCTCTTACATGTTGCTTGAGCATTTAGTTGTCGTTATTGATTAAAGACAGGTGGGGGTTCTTTAGTCAAAGCACCTGAAACATAAATCTTCAAAGATTGATGCAAATTAGGTTTCAAGAACAACACTCTCACTAGAAATTATTTGAAAATCATAGTCTTAGCTACTCCGCACATCAAAAGGGCATGTTCTTAATGTATCTGACTAAATACACCGAAAGGGTTGTTTAAAAGAAATTACGATGAAGCCATCCTGAATAAGCTCCAGTATCATCTGCACAAAGCCCCACCCAAGGGTCTCATTTCACATTTCCACATAGGTGTTCAGGTAGCTTAACTTGGGTCTTGGTTTCTTATAACACGGGGTGGGGAATTGTTGTGGATAGATTTAAGTAGCAAATATATAACTAGGGTAATTGCTGTTAAGGAATTCTAGAAATAAGAAGATTGATATATAGTCCCACCCATAAGAAACTCATCATTTCCAATTACAGCAGCATTAAAAATAAAATGAGAGATACATTTAACAAAAATTTACAAGATTTGTACATTGAACTTTTTGAAGTATCACCAAAATAAATTTTAAAAGATCTACATATATGGAAGACATCCCATTTCCATGGAATGATAGACAGTATTATTAAAAATATTAAGACTCCTCAAAATGATCTACATATACAGTGGAATCCCTATCAAAATTCCAGCTGACTTCTTTGCAAAGATTGAAAAACTGATCCCAAAATTAATATGGACGTGCAAGGGGCCCAGGATAGCCAAAACAACCTTGCAAAAGAAGAGTAAAGTTGGAGGACTCACTTTAAAAGGTACTAAAATGCTATAGTAATAAGTCAGTATGTTGCTGGCATAAGTTTGGATAAATAAATCTATGAGACACAATAAAAACCCACGGGGAAAAACTTACATTTACAGACAGTTTTCCACTACGGGGCCAAAAACACCCCATTGAAAGAATAGTCTATTCAACAAATTGTGCAGGGACAGCTGGGTGTCTGCAGGCAAAAGAATCAATCTGGAATCTGAACACCCATATTTTATATAAGAAATAAAAATTAAAACAAAGTAGATCACAGACAGAAATGTAAAAATTAAACCTATAAACTTTCTAAAAGAAGACACAGTATAAATCTTTGTGGTCCTAGGATAGGCTTTGGTTTCCTGGATACAATACCAAGAGCACAAGTGATAGAAGGAAAAAGCAGATAAACTGGACTTCATCAAAATTAAAACCCTTTTCTTACAAAGGACATCATCAAGAAAGTGAAATGACAGGGGAAATGGGTATCTCAAGTCAGAGAGTGCTTGCTTAGCAAGAAAAATAAAATAAATCATTACATCTAACTACCTCCCCTGTAAAGAAATTGTTTTAATGTTTAAAAAAATATAGTGAAAGACAATGTGCAGAATAGAAGAACAATTTTGCAAAACATGTATCTAATAAGAGAGTAGCATCCAGGATATATAACGAATTCTTACAACTGAACAATACAATAAAACAGACCCAATTTTTAAATTCACCACGAATTTAGATACATATACAAATGGCCAATAAGCATATGAAAAGATGCTCAACATCACTAGACAAATCAAAATCAAAATGAGATCTCATTTTACACCCACTAGGATGGTTATTACCAAATCACGGACAATAACAAATGTCGTTCAGGAGGCAGAGAAACCTCATATGTGGCCAGGGGAAAGGGACAATTGTGCAACTTCTTTGGAGAAGCCTGGTATTTCCTCAAAAGCTTAGAGTTATATGGCTCAGCAATTCCACTCCTATATGTAGAGTCATCCCTCAATACCCTTGGGGGGTTGGTTTCAGGAACCCCACACCCTAGATACCATAATCCAAGGATGTTCGAGTCCCTTTACAATCAGCCATCTGGATCCATGTAGTGGAAACTACAGATATGGAGGGCCAACTGTACAGCCAACAGAATGAAAACATATTCTCATAAAAATTTCACATCAATATTCATAGCAGTATCATTCAGAGTAGCCAAAAGTTACTAACAATATCCATCCATCAATGAACGGATAAACACACTTACCAAGAATAGGCCCACAAACTTTTGGTCATTGAAACTTTGACAAAGGAGGTGAGAACATGCAATGGAGTAAAGACAGCCTCTTCAGCAAATGGTGCAGGGAAAACTGCACAGCTGCATGTAAATCAATGAAGTTAGACTACTCCCTCACAGCATACACAAAAATGAATTCAAAATCTGTTAAAGAATTAAACATATAGACAAGACACTATAAACCTCTTAGAAGCAACCATAGGCAAAACATGTGACATACATCTCAGCAATGTTTTCCTAGAGCAGTCTACTCAAGCAATAGAAAAACAACCAAAAATATACAAGAGGGATCTAATTAAACTTACAAACTTTTGCACAGCTAAGGAAACAGTAAGCAAAACAAAAAGACAACCAACCTATGGAATGGGAGAAAATATTTGCAATAAATGAAACTGTTAGGGGCTTAATTCCCAGAATATGTAAACAGCTTTTACACTTAATAAGAAAGAAAAACAAACAATTCAATTCAAAAAATGGCAGAAGTCCTAAAGAAACATTTCTCCAATGAAGACGCACAAATGGCCAGTAGGCACATGAAAAAATGTTCAATATCATTATCAGAGAAATGCAAATCAAAACTGCAATCAAATATCACCTCTCACCAGTCAGAATAGCCATCATTGAGAAGTTCACAGACAATAAATACTGGAGAGGCTGCGGAGAATTGGGAACCCTCCTACACTGTGGTGGGAATGCAGTTTGGTGGAGCCATTGTGGAAAAATGTATAGAGGTTCATCAAAAGACAAAACCTTGACCTCCCAGATGACCCAGCAATCCCACTCCTGGGCATATATCCAGAAGGAACCCTAATTAAAAAAGACACCTACACCCCAATGTTCACAGCAGCACTATTTACAATAGCAAGACATGGAAACAACTGAAATGTCCACTGACAGATGGCTGGATAAAGAGGTTGTAGCATATTTGTTCAATAGACTACTATTCAGCCATAAAATAATAATAAAATAATGCCATTTGCAGCAACATCAATGGACATGGAGAATGTCATTCTAAGTGAAGTAAGCCAGAAAGAGAAAGGAAAATACCACATGAGATTGCTGACATGTGGAATCTAAAAAAAAAAAAAAGAAAGAAACAAAAAAATAAACTTATCTACAGAACAGAAACAGACACAGAGTCACAGAAAACAAACTGTGGTTACCAGAGGGGGGAGGGTGTGGGAAGGAATAAATTGGGAGTTCAAGATTTGCAGTTACTGAGTATGTAAAGAATAAACAGCAAGTTTATACTGTATAGCACAGGAGAATATATTTAATATCTTATAGTAACTTATGTTTAAAAACAGTATGAAAATGAATGCAGGTATGTTCCTTTTTAACTGAAGTCTTGTGCTGTAGACAAGAAACTGACACAACATTATAAACTGACTAGACTTCAATGAAAATATTTTTAAATAGACTAAAACCAAAAAAAATGGAAAAGGATATTATCAAACAAAAAGAATAAAGTACTGATTCAGGCTACAATATGGATGAACCTTGAAATTTTATGCTAAAATAAGCCAGACACAGAAAGCCAAATAGTGCCCTATAAGGTGAACTGTATCTAAGCGTTTACTGTACTACTGTAAATTTTCCAGAGGTTTGAAATCTATCAATATCAAAATAAAATGTATTATGCATTAAAAACGCTTCCTCACAGGAGGGCTTTGATTATTAAATGCAGAAACGCATATAAAGCTCTTGGAAAAACAATTTGCACGTCCACACACAGTCACTGCTGTCACTGCCACTCAGAGGGTGGTGACAGCGCTGATGAGAGCTGCCTCCACTCGCTCCCCTGCAGAAAGGAGTGAAGGCCTGAGCTCTGCCAGGCAGGGTGAGCGTGAACCTGAGTCATACACAGCCACGTTCCAGACTCTGCGTTACCCAACTTTCTTATACAAACTGCAACATGTAATGTAAACACGCTAGAGGGATGTATCTTACAACACAGGGAATACAGACAATGTTTTACAGTAACTATAAATGGAGCATCTATTGTACACCTGAAACTAATATCATATTTTAAATCAGCTATATTTTTATGAAAAATTAAAAAATATTTTTAAAATGCTATCACTTTAATATTCAATTCGGTTTTTAAGTTACTACTAAACAGCTCAGAATGTATAAAAGCATTTAATTGTGCTGTTTGCTTACATATTTATTTACATTCAGCCTCTTGCTAAAAGAGAATTTAAACAATTCTGTTAAACACAGCTTAACAACCATAACAACAAAAATGCAAAACGGAGAGTGAAGAGAAAATGGAGATTCAATACTTAAATGAAACCAGGGGGAGGTAAACTCATAAAAATGGATTCCATGAAGTCAGGGCAAGTGTTAAAGGCCGACTACAAATTCAGCTGTAAGATTCTTGGCAGCTAAAGCAAAAAGAAAATGATGAAGGGGCGGGTGGTAGAGCATGTGATTAGCGTGCACGGGGTCCTGGGTTCAAGCCCCAGGGCCTCCACTAACAGATAAATACATCTAATTACCTCCCCCCCAAAAAAACCCCAAAGAAAAGATAAAGAGAAATTTCTTTCCCAAAAAACCCTGATATTAAATTTGGGTTAAATACTTAAAAAAAGATAAAAAGAAAAATAAAAAATATAAGTGACACTGTGAAGGAAAACCCCAGCTGGGCTAACAAGCTAAGTCACAAATCTAAGTGTGATAAGTGTAGGTTTACTGATCTAAGTTTTGCTGAGCTACCTGGTAAACCTGAAGTTTAGTGTCAGTTTAATGGGCTAATAAGCTAACACGTAAATCCAAGGACAACAATTGTCAGTAACGGGATCTGTTCCAAATTGATAAGCTTCAGTGTACTGATTCCTTGCTTTTTGTTGTTTGAGCCTTATTGGCTAATAGCCCCATACTTGTAATTAACCCTATAAAACCTCATGTGCACGTCTTGGAGGTGCTCAGAGCTTTGGAAATGAAGCCCCTCTGAGCGTGCCAGCGAAATAAATCTCAGTACTACAACCTTGTGAGTTATACTTGTTTCTTGGCTTGCCTGTTGTTTCTATAACAACACAAGCGATAATGCCCGTGAGATAAATCTGCGGAGGTTGCTGTCAGGTCCCCATGTCTCACGTAGGAAAATCTGAAACATTTTTCTTACCATTCAGGGTCATCATAAGCCCACCTCACACCTCCCACCTTTAAATGCAGGAGCACAGGTAGGGCCCGACCTTTGCTGTCTCTGTGTCATCACAGTGAGACAGGATGGAAGGGGGAAGAGCACAGCCATTCAAGGCAGGCCACAGCAATTAACATCAAAATGTTAAAGGATTCAAACCCCAATAGGCCTTGAGGCTCAGGATGAAGAGATTTAACTTCTAGCAGATCTTGAGCTTCAGTAAACATCCATTGTAATAGTAACTTGGTGAATAACATGCCCCAGGCAACATGGCAGTCCCAATGCTAGCCACAAAAGGTCAAAGGGTGGGAAATGGCCAACTCCCTGGGAATCCTAGCCCCTTGCCCTAAGGCTGGTCCTTCTACTTCTTAGCATATGAAACCACCAAGCCCAAGAAAACAAGCAACACAGCGCCACCTCGCGGTCACCACTCTCTCTCCCTCTTTGGGGAAGGCCCACAATGTGTGGAGTGTGTACCTACTTCTAATATGAGCATCAAACCCCCACACATCGTGAAGTTTCTCTTGCCTATCAATGTATCTCTCTGAACAAATCTACCTTTACTCAACACTGGCTTGCTCTTGAATTCTTTACTGCATGAAGTTAAGGAACAAAATCTGGTGGGGCACATCCCAGGGGCTCAATGAAAGCCTGGGACACAGCCCTTCTCACGCCCAACGTTTTTTATTCTTGTATCAACAGGACTGGGCTGTGAAGGGAGGTCTGAGGCCACAGCTAAGGGACAGAAGCAGCCTCCAGGGCTCCAATTGGTGGGCAGTCTCTCCCCCAGCATGGGTCTTGGGGTCTGCCCGGTTCTCTGTGTTTCTCTGTTGTGCTGACTCCCCAGACATACAGCGTACTCCTAGGCTTGTCCCCACAAAACCCTTCTCTCCAAAATACAAGCACATCATGTCACAATCCTCTTGTTCAACAAGGAAATGTTCAGCCCACTTTTTTCCTCCCCAATAAAGTACCCAACTGTCCTCGCTCCCATCACACCACTATTTTCTTTGTGAGAACTCTGCACTCGCCACACCCCATCCTGAACACAGGTGCCTTACTGGCTGTGATTGAGATGTTTCTTTCTCACACAGCAAGTGTCCTTTCACTTTCCCCTTGTTACCTTAAAAAAGCATTTCCTGAGTCACTCACCCCTCTGATTCTGAACTAACAAAGTGCTGAGTTTGCAGTCACTATATGCATACATCCCAGTTTTGGCTAGGTTTCCATCACAAGATCTTCATTAAGGAGCTGCATCAAGAAGTTTAAAGAGGCTATTCTTACATCTGAGTGGAGGAGCCTGCAAAAAAGTTGAATGGCTTTGAAGAGAGAGTTAACCAGGGACAAAGAAGTTGCAGGTCCTAGTCAAAAGTGTCATGAGGCAAAATGTTCTCCCAAGACTCAGTGTGGCTTATGAACACGGAGTCGGCGGGGAGGAGGTGACAGGCAGTGAGTAGGGTGAGTGATACGGGTTATGCTCCCCCAGCTGGGGAAGAAAAGGTTTTTTCCAGTTTTCCAAACAATTTCTTACTACCTTTTTCTATTATTGTCACATACTATTTCCAAAGAATTAAGCATATCAATGTCAGTCATTTGGGCCACTTGGGAGAAGCTACACGATGCCATTCACAGGGCTGGGACATGACAGCCACACCAGTCTAGATTGAAAGAACAGTCGGGGTATTTGCAAGGTAATCACGGGCATGTAGCAAACTCCCCAGCTTCAATGACCTCATCTCAAACTGGGGTCAATAAAACTACCAAGCAAAGTGCGTGATGATTATGGCCAACATCTGTTTATTAGTTAAGAGCCCGAGACAACTGTCGCTTAATGGGGAATGAGTAAGATCAACGAGGCCCTGTCTACCTGGCCACACGCGCCCTGCCTTCCTGCCTTGGTGCAGCAGCAGAACTTGTTTAGCTGAGATGAACACCCCCAGAGCAGCCCAGACGGGAAAGCTCCCAGCTCTGCACGGCAAGACATGTTCCTTTCCTTCTCAGAGCTCATCACAATTTGCTGTCGTCTGTTTTTATGTTTATCCCTTTTGTAACTGTCTCTCCTTCGGAGTTTTTGCTCAAGCAGCACAGGGCCAGATGTGTCTTGCAGCCTGCCGGATATTCTGGGCAGGGAAACAGCCGACTCCATATCTGGCTCTGGTGCTGAACAGAGAGGGCAGAAGGCCCAGGGGCCCATGCTGAACCGAGGCCTCTGCACCCAAAATTATGGTCTGACTTTGGGCAAATTATACAGTCTTTTTACCATGAGATTCCTCATCTGTCCATGAAAATAACTGTCCATGGCACATAGAATTACAAGGATTATAGGAAATCACCAAATTCATAACCTAGCCAAGGGGCTGCAAGTGCATCCTCAACAGACAAATGCTGCCTTTACGGCTCTGACACATGCTAAGCGGGGCGGCCCCACACAGTGAACACTGCTAAGTGCCAGTGGGTTAAGTGCTTCATGTGTGCTATAATACTCTTCAGATCTTACAACAATCCCAGGGTGAAACGAATATTATGCCCATTTCACAGATTCACCAACAGGTTAAGAGATTTTGAATTCTATTCCAAGGCCCTATGGTGAAGAAATGGCAATTTAAACCGGAATCTGGGCCCAGGCCTTGGCTCCATCTCTCTCCAATCCACCTGACCACTTGCCTTTGAATTCCACCTCTCCAATACACAAGTTTCAGCCGGCCAGCTCTTAAATGCAATTTGTGCAGTTTGTCAATGTTGGTTAATTACCATAAACTGTTCTCAGAAAACACTACAGTAAAGAAAGGTGGACTTAAGGAATTCTGCATTGCGTTCTCCTGCAATGTGCAGGATCCCTTTCCTACACCTCCAAATCCAAGTGTATGCTTCCTCCATGTTTATGTTTGCACACGGCTTATTAAAGCAGAAGGTACCTGCAGTAATTCCATCTCGGTTGCTTTCCAAGGTTGCAGATTATCCATAATCAGTCTGTGAACGAAAATACTACAATGTGAATGAGAATACTGCAACCATGACAGTAAACAAAGAATACTGAAACCAAGTCATTAAAGGCTGCCGCCACCCCCCAGCTAGGACAGGCCTGCAGCTCAACTGCTACAGCAACTCACAATGGTGTCATCTGAGCAGACTCAGAATAAGAAAGGACAGGCTACTGGCCCGAGATAGCTAGGTGCTTGTCTAAAAAATGAATTCAGTGAGTCCAAATATTTGCTTCCTCTCACACATACAAAAGTACTAAATTCTTGAACTTGAGATACCTGGCTTTCTTTAGATAACAAGCAATCTTTTATTGTTCCAACAACCTGGTCTTTGTTGTAAAGCTCCTATATATCCTAGCTCTGCCTCAACCTCTTGGGAGCAGTCCCTCAGAGAGTTCTGACAGGCTGTCATCCCGGCTCGAGTCCTCCCGCCAAATGAAACATAACTCTTAACTTTTAGGCTGCACATGTATTTCAGTCAACAGTTTTGGACACCATGAAGCACCACAGCAGATTTCTCTCCACCTGAACTCTCCAAGTAACCGGAGCCTTGGTACCAGCAGTGGCCCTTTGTGCCCATCCACCTCCTCGGGGAGTCCAGATGAATTTGGGTGAGTCTCTCTTGGTTCTCGGATCTCACATATTGGTTGATGATCCTAAGTTTTATCTGGCGGTGTATCCAGGTACGTGGCCCTCCAGTTGAAAGAAACTGAGGTGAATTACCCACCCAGTGGAGACATTGGGTGGGGCCTGGTTGAAAGATAACAGGAAATATCCACCTTGAGGATATGTCCAAAGTGGGGCTGGTGGAAACATATGAGGAAAATACTCACCCAGTGAAGACATCCTGAGTGAGTCCAAGTTGAAAGACACTGGGTTCAGGACTGAGTGATTAGGTAAGAGTCTGGTCTAATAATTTCCTCAATTTGGTTACCTCCATTGAATTTTTCAGGATAAAAGTAAAACTCTTATGAGGAAACTTTCAACTCCAAAATTCGGACCATCCTCCTGGCTGGTAACAGCTTTCTCGGGTGACAGAGAATCTTCCAGGGGTGGTAGACACAAAGACTTCATGACACAGAGTTGTCCCTGTGGGAAATCTTACTAGCAAATTTATTCTGAGAACCCGACCTTACAATGGGGAATAGAACTTTCAAAAAAAAAATAAAGAACAGAAAAGAAAAGAAAAAGAAATGACAGATTGCCAGTCTCCAACTATTACCCCAGCCAGGTTTATGTACATACAAAATTTACAACATTAATTGGGAATAAGAAAAAAAAAAAACTCACTCTGAAAATAACTAACCAGGCCTGATAAAAACATTTTTTGGAATTCTGAACTTATAAAAATAAAATCCCCTTTAGGGGTAACTTGGATTTCTCTTCCTGTGTCCTTGAAATGTAAATGTTTTATCTTTCTCTGGGTGTTTTAAGTGTGTGTATGTATGTATATGTATGTTTAGTTTATTTTTTAAAGGAAACCTTGGACTCCACCATACAAAAGTTTCAAGTATTGTGTACATATGGTGGCCACGCAAATAAATTGGGATTCTAAGCAATTCTTTGATTGTACCAATTTTCAGATATTTTGCCATCTTAAACTTTGCTGCATCAGCCTGGACCACAAAGGCTTTTATCTTTTGGAGAGTAAACCTTTGAATTTTATTTAGGCAACACCCCGACTCTCATGTGGAAGGGCCTCTTCATCTTATTGGTTTAAAATCACTATATATATATTATATTTGTATATAAATTGATGGCCATATGATGGATTTTTTAATTTGGAAAAACTTTTTAATTGGTGAAAGTTTAAAGAGATCTCATTATAAACAGTTGTTTTATGGTTTGTATTAAAATCAAGTTTAAATGTAGAAAAATATATCTAATGGTTAACCTAAGAACTTAGTTAAAAAAATAAAACTGGTTTGAAAAGCTACGTTTGTGTTTTCCTTTCTGATAAATGTTTCTAGATATGCTAATAAAAACTTAGAATAATTAATGTTAATTAGATTGAATAACTGGAAAAATGATTGTAAAAATGTCGAAAAAAAAAATAAGTGGCTTATCCCAAAAGGATAAATATTTTTATATGGTTATTTTGAATCAAATAAATAAAATGGACATTTTTGGATTTACATACAGGGTTTTGATACTACACAACGTAAAGTTAAAAAAAAAAAGGGCCAAAGAGTTCACCTACTCCCCCCCAAGATTAAAGTTCAAACAAGCCCATTTTACTTACCACAGTTTGAAATATATGTATATATAGACTGAAATACTTGATCAATAATTGGGATAACAGACCAATTAATGAAATTAAAAACTGAGAAGTGCCTAAGCTCTTTGGCTGAATCTTGGGCATCCTAGAGACTTCTATAAAATTATATACAATGCACACACACACAAAGAAAAGGTTTCTGGCACTCCTTCTAGAAATAAGAATTATTGATTAAACTTAATAAATATAAAAATTAAAGGTATAAGATTTAATAAAATTGAGATAAAAGTTTGTGAAATTGGTATATTTAAATGGTCTTTATACAAAACTTTTGCTTGCGTTGTGGGATACATATGTTTAAGAGGAAAAACACTTCCCCTTCTTGGTATTATAAGGCTAGGCACATATCTGTCCCTCTGAAAATATTAATTGAACAAATTAAAATAAACCAATATAGTTACATAAGCCGTCCAATATAATGTAAAACTAGAAACTAATTTGAGTGGCTAATAAAAAAATACAGGTTTACCCTGGGTTTAACTTATAACACAAGGAAAAGAGATCTTACTAAATGCCTTATGCAAGTTTTGGAAGACATATTTAAGTAAGCCTTAAAGTTTTAAAACATGGAATTCTTTGTTTACAGCTCTTCTCACTGATACAAAAATGCCATTTAAGGAGATAAAATACGGCCTGGGTGAGAGAGCAGTTCTCTGGGGACCTGGAAGACAGTGTCTTTGTCTTGCACATCAGAAATATAAATACAACAAACAGTGACCTAGGACTGAGTCTAATTAGCTCAACGAAATAAACCTTAAGGCCAAGAAATTTTTGGCATATTAGAACTCAGAACTCTGAAGGGTCCTTCAGACATTGTGAAGAAATTTTAACTGTCTGTTTCATAAATAGTAAGCCTTAATGATTTGAGCAAGCAAATTCAGCTTACTCCAACTATTATTATACCTATCTTATAAGTAAGTTTTAAAGTGAAGCTATGAGATCTCTAGCTTTTTTCTGATTATAAGCCTGTGTACACATTATAGAAGTGAGATATTTCTACTGCTAAAGAAAAACAATTCAAAGTCATAGAGCTCTGCTTAATTGACGTAAAAATATAAGAGCTTAAACATTAAGTATTTTTAAAATAACAACTGAACAAATTGACTTTCAGCGTCATGTGAAATGGAAAATATTCAATATTAAGATAATATTTGATATTGTTTAGTTTAAGTATGTTCTAATTAATATAGACATCTTTAAAGTCATCAATATTATGTATGATACCTTTACTGTACCTAGGTTTAATGAAAGTCAAATAAGATCCTGTTATATCTGTTGCAGATTTGTCAAAAAAAAAATAAAAGTAATGTGCTGTGGTAAAATTTTAAGTAAATTAAATGCAAATGAGATGAGAGCTTTGGGTAAATATTTAAAATATATTTTTAAAATGTATGTTTAAGATAATCTCTAAGTGTTTGGTATCTTTAAATTCTAGTGTTGTGCTAAATTAAGTTAAATGACAAGATTTTATTAAATAGCTATGCCATTTTCAGATAAAATAACATTGAAATACGAATTACTTAACATTTGACTTCCTCTTACAGTGAAACTAAAGGTATATAGAAATATTAATAAATGGTTGGTGCCACACTGAAATAGTCTCTATTAGTAAGGGAATGATCTCAGTATCCTAGGAAAGTAATATAAATGTGTAAAGGAAGATGTAAGAATGGAATAATACTTTGTTAATGAAAAATAGTGACTTTCTCCTGAAGCTGGTTACCTCTGAATGGAAGACAAAATAAGGGACACACTAATATAAGTATAGAAAGCTGTGGAAGGCTTGTGGAAAAGGAACCCTGAGGGAAGAGTTTTGTACATGGTCAGAATTGGCTAAGTTTAGAAACAAATTGGGCAACGTAAATGAATCTTAGAAGTTAGCTGGAACAAGATTAGATTTGGTTTTCTCTCTGTTAAGAGGAAAAAATTTTCTTAAAATATTAATCCACCTTCAGTAACAGATTGTAAAACTTCTTATACCACTTAGCTGATCTGTTCTGCCTTTACATTTGACATATTTTCTTGTTAATGAATTAGTACTACTTTACAGTGATCTATATGTTTATCTGATCAAGTGTTCTGAAATCTTTCAAAAAGCTCCCCAAATATAAAATTCTAATTAATTAAATAAAAATTAATTTAATTAATTAAAATTCTTTTAATCTCCAGTTAAGTTTGGGATGCTACAGAAGGACCCTGAAACATCCCAAAGAGAGATTTTTAACTATAAAGTTTCATTTGGCATTTTAAATAACATGGAATTGTCAAATGAATCATAAAACTTCTAAGGTTATATTGAATGAGAAATATTATTAATATAGGTATTGTAGAAATTACATGGACTCCCTAAAATTCTGGCATATCTGAAATGTTACCAGTGATAAGTATGGGTATAGTGAACAGGTTTCTTTATTGATTATAGTGTAACGGTGTTTAACCATGCTTTTAAATCTTTTGTCATTTATAGACAGTTAATTGTTTTCTTCTGATGGTTTTGCAAAATGCTTTCTCTTCAAGGAGATTTACTGATTTCTAATAAATTTCAAACTACAGCACTGAACTAAACTGGGTAAGAAATTTTAAAGTTCTAATGAAAACTCTCATTAAAAGAATTAGTTACATGGGACTGGTTAACCTGCTGAATATGGTTATAATTTTTGATATTGTTTGAAATACTACTGGCTTTTAACCTGTTTCCCAGACGTAAAGAATCTCTTCTCCTTAAGCTAGTTATGGTTCACAGCAATTTGATAAATTATACCTATGTAATCACACTTGGAACACTTATCTTTTCTCTCTATCTGATCCCTCAAGAGACTAAAAACACTTAGGTCCCCAGTGGCTCTATCAAACAAATTAGGGAGATCATCTCCTAACAGATATAGGAGTATAAAGATATTTTAAGGATTTTAAAGAGAAAAGAATTTACCTAAATCTGTAAGGCAGAAACCCATGAAAAGCCTTGACGTGGCTTTCTTGGCCTTAGCAAACCTTAACATTCTACCCTGAGACTCCGTATTAAAACTTCCAACACAGCCAATTTAAAAAAGCCTTTATGATCAAATAATCAGACTTAAGTTGTAAAAAATTAATCTTGATTTGGCTATATTTGAGAAAACTGAGGGTAACTTAAGAGAGAAAATAAATTATATTTTAGTGGATATTAAATTCTAGTTTTGTTAATTGAGGTCCATATTTACTAAGACACTTCCCAGATCATTCCTTGCTGTTATGTCACATTACTGTACGGTTTAATTGAATTATGAAAAGGATACTCTAGGTTTGTTTCTGAAGCTCAGAAATCTATCCTTGGGTAAAGTTCCAATGCCCCATGACCTGCAGCCAGGGGATTATACATACTGCAACAGGCATGACTTAAAGAACTGTCTCCAACCTGAATGGAAGGACCCTTTTTCAGGTACTCTTTACCAGACCATACACACCAAAGCTGAAGGAAACGGAGTCTCGGATTCATTTCCTATCTGAAACATCCCCTGCACTGCACTGGCCTATCGAGTGCTGCTCCCCTGAAAACAATGCCCAAATGGAGAAAAAGCTACCAGACCAGGATGAGAAGAAGACGACATCTGAGCTAGACAGCTGACCCAAGACACCGGACCAGGACTGTATACCAATTACTTTGATAATTTCTCCAACCTTTGATTATGAACTACTCCACTTGTTAAGTTTATGATAAATTACCTATGTCTAGTACTTCTGTGTTACCTTGGTGGGTTTCCCTACTCCAAGGCTCTAACTAGATAGCCCTCAGAAACGTTATTCTAAAAAGAATTTATAGTTCTGTTTAGGCCACTGTTGATCTTACAAGGTGGGAGATTTCAACTGGCCAATTAATACCTGCTCTGACCCTGACCATAAATATGAACTTTCTCATAGGATCAAACTCAGAAACACAAGCAAAATTTTAACCCAAAAATACAACTTCTCGACTATTAAATTCTTACTCGTGACTTTATTAACGTTACTAGCTGTATTACTTATATCCTGTCTATTTTATAAAATTGTTGTCTGTTACAATTCCCAATGTGTAACTAGGCCCACAAGATTGATGATGGCTAAACATCTTGAAGAAACAGATAAAATTTATAACCCTGAATAAAATAAATATAATAGTGTGATTCTAGGTATGGGAATGAGCAAAGATGGGTAAACACTTTCTGTATCATAATAGACTAGTAAGACAGGTGATCCAGAGAACTTTTAGTATCAACAGGGCCTGACAAAAAAAACTAACACCTTGAATGGCAACTCAGAAGATTCTTCACCTGAACTAGGAATGAGCCATCCTAGCACCGTGGGACAAAATTGGTCATGAAATTTCTCTCAAAATGTTGGTCGAATTTAGGACCAAGTGGGAGCACTGTGAATGAAAATACTACAATGTGCATGAAAATACTGCAACCATGACAGTAAACAAAGAATGCTGAATCCGAGTCATCAGCGGCTGCTGCCAACCCCCAGCGAGTACATGCCTACAGCCCGGCCTCTCAGCCACTCACAGTGGTGCCCTCTGAGCAGACTCAGAGTAAGAAAGGACAGGATACTGGCCCTAGATAGCCAGGGGATTGCCAAAGGAATGAATTCAATGACCCAAATGTTTGCTTCTCACCATACATAGAAAAGCAGTAAATACTTGAACTTGAGATATCTGGTTTTCTTTAGATAACAAGCAATGTTTTATTGTTCCAATTACCTGGTCTTTGTTGTAAGCTTCTATATATCCTAGCTCCTCCCCTACCTCTTGGGAGCAGTCCCTCAGAGTGATCTGAGAGGCTGTCATCCCGGCTCGAGTCCTCCAGCCAAATAAAACAAAGCCCTTAACATATAGGCTGAACGTTTATTTCAATGACGTTCCAGAATAGACACAACTCATCAATTCTGTAATGGAACACACTGAATCAGGAACCAAAGCGTGTTTTAGTCCGGAAAATCTCCGGGTTCCTATTTCTTCCTGTCATTATACAATCCCTCTAGAACTCATTAATTTGCTGTCTGCTCCTCTGGCAACAAAACTCGTAGAAGACTCAACTCAGCAGAGCGCCCTGCTGGGGAGAACACCCCGCAGAAGCACTGCAGGCTGCCTGCCCTCCTGCACGCTCTGCTGACCCTTGGTGTCCCCCGTGGAGACCAGGCCAACAGAGCTGTTCCTAACAGCTACAAATTCGCACTCGTTAAATAAATCATTTTATTTTATATGATATTTTACGTATATACCCATCTCTGAAAACAGCTTTGCAGAAGCTCAAATCTTCAACATCAATCCCCAAAGGCAAATCCGGTCCCCAAGGGGAAACAAGACTTAAGACGACGCTAAGGCCTCCAAAGTCCTCTCAAGGACCGTCAACCAAACTGCCTGCAGGTCTGCAGCTGCAGGCTGTTACATGTCTGCTTTTAAAGCAACCCCTTCCTGCCCTCGGGTATTACAGTGTCCCTCTACGCCCTCCCATCTCAGAGTAAAAGCAACCATTGCAGAACCTTGCAGGGAAGCACAGACAGGAGTCGACAAAGAGGATCAGAGCTAAGCTAATACTTCTGATGGCACGACCTTGTCACTGTGTCACTTTACAGATGAAGATATATATAGAGAGACGTGGGGTGATATTGCTTAAAGTCACACAGCTAATAAGTGGCAAAGTCTATAACTCTGCTCTTCCCTTCGGCGTGACGCCCCAGCTGGGACGCCCACAGGGTTGTCTCATGCCTGCCTGAACAATCCTCTCCTGTCACTCATAACCCACCACAGGGTCTGACCCTAGCCTGCCTTTTCAGCATCTATTCCCTCCAGTCTCTCAGGAACAAGGCCGTTTGGGCCACTGTATGACTTCCGGCTCCCGGAAACATCAGTGCTCATGCTGGTCTTGCCTGTGCATCCGGCCCGCTGCTCAGAGGCTCCTCCTCCCCTGCAGGAGTACATTTCCACTCTCCGCAGGGACACCTCCTCAGGGGAGCCCTCTTCTCGCTCTCAGCACGGCAGGGCCACATCCCGAGCTGCCCCATTAGGACAGTGTGCGCCCAGGTCTGTTAATCAGACCAGCAGCATCAGAGCCAGGGATTATGCCCGGGCTACCCTGCAAAACTACTGCCCGCCACACAGTCCCCAGCCAGCAGGTCACCTGGAAGTCACAGCAAGTGCCCCACCCAATCCAGAAGCCTCTTCATTTGCCAGCATCGCTGATGACTGGTTTCCAAACTTTGGTCAGTTTCACACAAAACAGCACCTTCAACTGTGAAGCAGAGGGTTTCGCTTCTGCTCCCCATCCTTACTGGTAATGTCAAGGAAAACAAAGAGGCCTTTTCTCAACACTTTTATAATGACACCCTCCCACCCACAATATTCATATGCTCAAGAGCTTTGGATCCACGTGATTTTCTTTCCCTTATGATAAGCGGCTCAAAACACTGCGGGATTCCTTCTATTTAGAGGGTATTTGTACTCAGTTTATCGGCTTTAATCTGTTTTTGTCTCTCTTCAATATCCCTAGCAGTTGCCACCTCTTACTCCCTTCAGCAGCCTCCCTCCCAACATCTACTCTAGGAAATCAGCTGTGATGAGGGGCCCTGGGGCAGTCACAGACGATGCAACTAAGGAAAAGAGAGGGTCCATAATTTGCCCGAGAAGATCAGCTTCAACCCCCAACAATGTGTGTCACGTCCCTGTGTTTAACACTTATGCTAAGCAAGATAACTTTTTGTAGATTATGGTTATAAACAGATGAGGTATAAAAATACATACAAGGACACACATCTACTCTAAGATGCTCACTAACTCCACTATTTTGTTTCTACTTATTTCTATTAAAAAATATTAAGAACCTCTGCAGTCAGTATAGCAAAATGTTACTGGGCTTTAAATCCAGAATATAGAGGTGTTAAATGTGTCATTACTCATACTTATTTGTATGTTCACAATACAAAATTATTTGAAAGTCCCTCTCACCTCCCCCTACTCACTACTGGCTCTCACCTGAGCTCCCAGACCACACATCTAACAACCTTTCACTTTACCCACAGCTGAACTCATCAGATTTCCGCAGAACTCCCTCTGCAGCTTTCCCTCCTCAGAGCACAGAAGGACCATCATTTACCTCATTAATCCACCCAGAAACCTGGGCCTTACTCCATCCTACATTCACAGACAGCCTTCATCCTTTCCTTTTTACCATCTAAACATGTCTTCAATATGTTCGCTTTTAAACACTGACCGTCCCACCGCTCAAGTGGAAGCCACCAACACTGCCCATCTGGACACATGAGTCTCCTAAGTGGCCCCACAGCCACTCTCCCCTACTTGAGACAAATGGGACTTTGTCACTCCCGCGCTTTTTGGACTCTTTTCAGACCCACTCTTCTTAGAAGAAACTCCAAGTTCTTCACCAGGTGAAAGTCTTTGCCATGAAATTGTCACCTCAGGGAGGGCAGGACCCGCCCTCTCCCCTCGGCCCCGCCCTCTGGCAGAGCATCAGCTTGGGAGGACCTGCTGAGCTACACCAGCCTGTATTCTAAACCTGGTCTGAGTTCTTAGCAAACTGCTTCAATTATCCATACAATTCCAAGGTAAATTAGAAAGATTTTAGATGTTGAGCTAGACTATTGATTTTGGGATTTTGCACTAGCAACCTGCAAGGACATGTTCTAAAGATTCTGTCTTCTTAAAACCACACCCAGGTTAAAGGAGCATTTGTGGAATGTCTTCGGAGGAAAAGGGACTGTACTTTTACAGGCTTTATGTTTTATAACATGAACAACCCGGACAGGGTCACAAATGGAACCGCCTCACAAGTGACAGAAGACAGGTGAGAGGCACAAAGCAACAGGTTGCAAAGATGGTAAGAGCAAACATGATTCTCCAACCCCCCAAAAAATTTTTGAAACAACCAAAAATTCTGAATTTTAAAAGTAAAAGAGTATCATATAGAGAAATGAAATAAATAATGCTCTTCATCAGGGTTTCAAGATCTCACTCCAGAGTTTTTAGCAGGCCATACTGAATCCTAGCACAGAAAAATCAAATGGACTTGTAGTGAGAAAGTTCCAGGAAAACTGCAGTAATTCCTCCACTTGTGTAAGGACATACACTCACCTGCTGAAGGTGAATGTAAACCGCATTCTGGATAAATTCGAAAGCTTCCAGGCTCCGCTTCTGGATGCCAAGGACATGGACAGCTTGGAAGCATGCTTCTAACTCAGTCACCGGCATTTTTACATTGCAGGGGAAACGGAGGCACCCAGTCAAGAGCAGAGATGTTCCTGTCGTGTCTCACAGGCCGTGCCTCGGGGATTCAGTGCCCTGCAGCAGCCCGGCCCCAGGCAAGGACCAGCAGCGTTTTCCACCCAAGCAGGAGGGGCACTGTGCTTGAGAAAGCCCATCTCCGATGGGGGCAAGAGGGGCTGGTGGGGTTCAGTGAACCTATAAATGCCCACAGAAATATGCCTGCATTCATTCAAGTGATGCAAACAACTGTAGCAGGCTATTTAACAAAATTTCAATTGTCAGTGGAAATTTTGCCATTCCTTTCCGCTTGTCCCCTGCACTCTGAGACAGGCTTAGGCTCTCTTACACCTGCAGCTCTGTGCAATAGTTGTGAAGTCATTTTACTTTACAGATACCACGGTTCTGCCCAGGGTGATATCCAGCCCAGAGAGGTGGCCCAGGCCAATTTAAAGCTATGTGGCTTGCGTGCAGGGACAATTACAGGAGCTGGTTCCGGAGCCAGGCCCCTCCCCACCCCTGCTCCCCTCTCTCCCGAGGCCCCGCTGCCAAGCACTCAGGCTCCGTGATCTTAAGTACTACTCTTCTACTCTACTCCAAACCCTTTTCCTTTTCTTTTTTTTCCCTAATTATTCCCAGCTGGAGTGATTTTTCAATCTCAATATCTGAAAAAATTCCTGCAGCCGAAAAAGAGGTCTCCAGAGGTCAATGCCCATATGCTGGTTCCTGAAGAGAGCCCCTGGCTACGGGGACCCTCACCAACACTCACGGGGCATCAGAGATGTTGCAGGGTCAGCCACCCCCTACAAGAGTTTGCTGTCACCCCAATGCCTGCACAGCATCCCTGCTCACAAAATATAGTTGGTACACTTATCGGTTATTAAGAAGCAAAAATACAAAATTGCTCGTATTTCTTACTAATATTATCTATGAAGCTGGAAACGGAATTGTAATAAAATGTACAGTTTTTACCCTATGTTAAATCTGTTCCTTTGAGTTTAAACCTCTGCCCTGTTTCCTAGGCTCAGACTTGGTAGCTCTGCACCATTTGAAAAAGAAAGTTGCCTTTAGCCTGAAATCTGCAGGAAAGCCTATTCTCCTGGCCCTGATCTTTAAAAATGTTAGCTCATCTGCACTTCTGTAGAGATGGCAAGTTGCATAATAGAGAATAACCTTTGTTTTTTTGGAGGTTTTACAGGGGTACCATGATTTGATCCACATGGACAGCTGCAAGAACAGCGGATTCAAAGGACAAACAATTCATAAAGCAAGAAGTATGCAACAACCAACCACAACCCCGCCCCTTTTTAGTATAAAAGGAGACTGAATTCTTACTTGGGGAAGATAGTTCTCCAGGACATCAGTCTGCCGTCTTCTGGGTCTGCCAGCATTGCAAGTGAAGTCACTATTCCTTGCTCCAACACCTCATCTCCCGGCTTATTGGCCTGTCATGTGGCGAGCAGAACGAGTTTGGACTCAGTAACAAAATGACTGCATTGGAGGTAGTATGTCTCCAATGTTTCCTCATTTCCAATATGTAACATGCACATCATTTATGATCTAGTGCAAATAATTCATCAAAGACAACCACAAAAAGAAACTATACTCACCTAGCTATCAACACTGAAGTCACAACCTGTCAATTTTATATGATGTTGAACAACACAATGGAAAAACCTAACATAGGGAGTTGACTCCACGGAAATAAAATTATTTCTACTCCTTCAATACTTTTTCTTTTCTTTTCTATTTTATTTTGTTTTGCTTATTGAAAGGAAAATAAAAGTCAAGTCATTTTATTTCACGTATTTTTGTTATAGCTACATTCTTTAAATACTACAAAGAGATTTAAACTGCAAAAAAATTGTTCATATATTAGTATAAAGATATATACACAATCAATGGGGATTAGGAAAGGAATGGACATTTACTAAAAATCCACTGCAATCCTGTCTTTTACAAGCATATCCTGGAATATAAGCTGTATGATCCAGGGGGCTCCACCCCCATTCTCACTGTTGAGTCCCTTAGCAATCAACTACTAAGGCACCAGCATAGAACCATGTGATCAGTATTTTAGGAATAAATTAGGGAATTAGCACATTCAATTCTAAAACAAAAACCCTAAAATAAATACTGAACTTATTTACAGATAAAGAAAATTGGAACCAAAAAAGTAGTTATTTCCCCAAGGTCACAAAGCTAATAACTGGTAAAGACAAGATTTGAACTCATCTGCCTGATTCTAAAAACTAAGGTGGAAATCCCATTTGACTGGGGAGGGTCCAGCAGCAGAGCCTATCACCCTATCTTTGTTCAGATCTAGCCTTAGACAGCCTGAGACAGCACCCCATTCCTATGGAACTCGAGGGCAAATGATAACAATAAGGATTTTATATCCAGTAGTTTGTTAGGTCTCATTTATATAAAGTGTCAGCAGGTCAGCAGAAAAACTCTGGAAAATATGAGTGGGTCCAGAGCTTTCTGCTGATTAGTAACTCAGTCTCTCAGGACATAGTGACCTTCCCATGAGAGGCCTCATGGACATAAACTAAAGGCAGCTGAGCAATGAAAACTAACAAGAACCTGGAACTCAAGCAAGAAGGTTCCCTGCCATCCCCCACCCAGTTGCCTCTTCACCCGCGTGGACACGATGGCAGGAGACCCAGATTCTTGTCTAAGTTACATCATCATGGATTCTCATCCATAATAATGTATGACTCTATGCCGCCTTATGTCCATTAAAACTCAAATATGATAACACCAATATCTCAGCAGAATATCTATGTCTCCACTTCCTGTCTTCTAATAGGAGAATATTTTTATGGACAAAAAGCAGAAATCCAATTTAAAAAACCATGCACGAAGCCAGGTGAAATTCTGCTTAAGAGACTGCTCTCACGCTGAGTAAATGAAAACTCAGAAAAAGTGGCCCTTCTCCCTCAGCAAATGGGAGGTAGCCTGATGTGTGTGTGTGTGTGTGTGCACGTGTGTGTGTGTGTAAATCAAATACAATGAATTCTGGGATGTGTACAGTTTTTTTAAGTCACTGTCATTTCATGGGAATGAGCCAACATTTAAATAATTTGAATCTATTGTTCTGAGAGAGTCTCAGGCTCTTGGTGGAGGAGGTGAAAGGGGAGAGTGAAGGAGGAAAGAGGTACATGAAGCAAAGAACTAAGAATACTGCCAGGGAAAGGCAAGACGTTAGTTTTGTTCTTCCTTGCACCACATACAAATTAGGGACTCGCTTTCTGCTGATGACTTATCGAGCACTGATTTGCAGGAGAAGAGGGGACAGCTCATTGCTCACTGAGCTTGTGACAGTACGTGACATCTTATAGACACAAATCATTTACCCTGATCAAACACTCTAGCAGCAGGCTGTAATTCTTCTGTTTTGAGAGACAACAAAGCAGGAGTTCAAACAGGATGCATAACTTGACAAAAGTCAGAGGTCCAGTAAACTAAAGAGGATTAATTCAAACTCAGATCTGAATGCAGAGTCTGATCTTCCCACTCCCAGGACTGGAAAATCCTTAACACAGGCTCCCCAGCTCCCCTGCATTGTTCCTGGCACCAAGCATTTGCCATGGCAATGGTCACCATTTCTCACAGACACAGCGCTCTGTGCAGCAAATGACCTTGATCAGACCTTGATCATCTACCTGCCACGCCCACCAGGCTTCACCATACAGGCAGGAAAGCTGGCTTTCAAGTGCATACAAAGCCATTCCTTGTCTAACCTGGGCTCTTCTGTGGTTTCTCCAGCCTAAAGGCAGCCATGAAACTGCTCACAGTTTGTACATGAGCCACACTACCTCTCTCCATCTGTCTCCCCACCTATACTACTTAGCTATGAACATTTTGAGAATCTTCGACACAAATTTTTAAAAACAAAAAAGAAAGGATTCTGGAACAACTACTTAATACTTACAATTTTAAATGACAAAATACAAAGTGAGTACTTACAAACCGAATCTTCCTTTCTAAATTTCAGTTTTAAGCATTTAAAAATATAATAGCAAAAAATTTTCACTTACAAAATTGACAAAAACATAAACAATAATCTGGAATAAGTTAAAAAATAATGCCCATGTTCTAAATGGAGAAACTTCAGGGCTGTACTGAGGGGTAAAGTAAGAGGTGAGAATGTAGAGACATCAACAAATTGCATGGATGAAAGCAGTTTTGTAAAGATGTAAGTTCTCATCAGAATAATTCAAAACTTACTGAAAACTCCCATGACAACTCCAATCTGATTTTTTTTAACTTGAACAAAATATTTTGGAATTCTTCAGGAATAATAAAATCATAATACTAGACAAGAAAATTTGGGATGGAAGAAAAGAATGAAAAAAATTCAGACTGCCAATTATTAAATAAATTTTTACAATATGTAAGTTATGGTGCTGGAGTAAGAAAGGCAGATTGACAGAAGGGAACCATGAGCTCAAAAAGAGACTCTAGTGTACACAAGTATTTTGTAAAGGTGGGATTTCAAATCAAAGAGAAAAGTATGACTTCAGTAATTGTCCTGAGACAATCAGACAATCACCTAGAAAGAATAAATACTATTCCTCTCATAAGGACCACAAGATAATTTACAGACAGTGATGTAAATATAAAAAAGTACTAATAACAGCAAATACAACACTTTGCTCTTATTAACTCAACTTACCCTTACATTAACAAGTACTATTATCATCTCCATCTTAGAGATTAAAAAAAACCTACAGAGGAGATTTATTCCAGTATAAGAAATTATTTTTAAGAATAATTTCAAAGATAAAACACATAAGGAATACATTTATTATCATAAGAATATTTTGAGACACTACCAAAATAAAAATCCTCCTAAACAAAATGAAAGGAAAGAAATGACAAGAAAAAGCTCTGTGATACATGTTGTTGAAGACAAGAAGTTAATGTTCATAACATACAAATGGCTGTCACAAAGCAACAAGAAGCTCCCCCACTTAAATGTGTGCAAAGGATAAAAGGAATCATTCATTTCAAAAAAGTCAAATGGCTAATGAGTGAAAAATGCTCAATACCTCACTGGTCATCAAATGCAAACTAAAACAATGAAAAAGCACTTTTGCTCATCATATTGGCAAATATTTTTAAAAGATATTCTATCTAGTGTCCATCTGTGGGAGAAGAAACCATGAGCGACATTTTCAGAGGACGACATGTCAATGGATATGTAAACTCTGAAAAACGTACGTACACAATGACTCAACACCACTTCTAGGAATCGTTTCCTTTAGGAAAAAACAAATTTAGTCCAAAAAGATGTACCCATCAGGGCATTTACACAGCACTGTTTACAATGGTGGGAAGAAAAACTGAAGTGAAATCATATCCAGCAATAGAGAATTGGTTACATAAGTAATTGTGCATCTTTTCATTCCCCTATGGAAGGAATTTCTAGAGTTACTTGAATGGAGTCTGTGATGAATGTAAATGTCACATCCAGGGACTAAATTTCCAGAAGCCTTAACTAAGGGAATACTCATAAAAGATCACAGGAATGTCTGTACAAGAAGGATGCCAGTCAAATATCCTTTCTGACAGTGGAAAATGGAGAAAATTTAACTGTCCACCATCAAGACAATGATGCGGTAAATCACGACGAGCTGCGAGCAATGAGGGAGCCAGCGTTTCGCCGTGGTCCAGGGCCTTGTCCACAGCATTCTCTCACCAAAGGTGTGCGTGGGAAAGAGACCACACCCGCAAATCAGGAGACCCCTCCACTCTATCTGAAAGGACCGGGTGAGTCTGGAGTGGGAGGACGTCTATGATATACACCTGAGTGATTAAAGCGAGCTGCAGAAAAACATATAGTATGGTCTCATTTTTA
Organism: Vicugna pacos; assembly: GCF_048564905.1. Lineage (NCBI taxonomy): Eukaryota > Metazoa > Chordata > Mammalia > Artiodactyla > Camelidae > Vicugna > Vicugna pacos. The sequence goes on from NW_027328783.1 coordinate 3,819,818, forward strand.
AATAAAGCATATATACACACACGTATACATGGAATTCTCATATGTGTGTATATATGTATGTCATAGGCATAAAGGTCATGAAACATATATATCAAATTTTCAACAGTTTTTACTCTTCGGAAATAAGGGGAAGGGAGGTAGGGCCTTCCTGTACCACCACAGTTCTCTTTTCAGTATTTCAGTTAAGTATACTTGGAATTTAAAAGTTTATTTAAGTCCGAAGTAAAATGGACAATGCCTCCACAAGACAGAATGCTATACTGGTCATCAAAAATCATGCCAGAGGAGATAGAATATTGTAGAAAAACATATAAAAAGCCGAATGGAAAATGGAGGTGTCCACACAGTAAACAGTCACAGAGTGCTCTCTGGTTTTTTATGACAGAGGTGATCCACACTGATGAAAATATACGTTAACGTCTTAATTATTATCTTTGAATAGCGGGACAAGGATAGCCTCTTTTGCCCCCCTTTTCAGAGTTATTATTTTAAATGCACATTCTTTTTCATCTGAAAAAAGCATTTTTGGGTGTGTAGTACTATGCATTGGAGAATAATACAAGAATACTTAGAGAAACAAGTAACTAGGAGACAAAGCAGCAGCATCACACAATGTAGGACGGGCGATCCTGATTAACACCACGAAGTTACATAAGGACCCACAAAGTGAGAGCACCTGCTGTAACAGGGCGTGGCCCCCTTCTATTTCTCAGCAGTGTCTTCAGGGCTGAGGCAGTTCTGAGCACGGCCAGTGTCAGTGCTGGTGTCTTGATTGATGCTACTGGGGGTGAGGGCACCTGCAAGCCGAGAGGAAGAACAGAAATCATCCTCTGCCTTTTCTGTCTTGTTTCTTTGTTACTTTAAAAGAGAGCCATATATAAGATAAACCGTGTATCTCCCCAAATGAAATTTCAGTAATGAAACCGTTTTTAAAGACTTCACAGCTTATATTCTGCCTATAACTGTCTTTTCAACAAAGATCATATTTATTAAATGTTAATTAACTCAGTTAATTAACTCCCTGTTGAAACATTCTAGTAAAGAACATGAAATGCAGTATGTAAAAGAACCACACCTGCAGTGACTAGCTCAGCTGTCTTGACGGCAGTGCAGTCAGCCCCCACCATCCCGTGGCCCTGAGCTCCTGATGCTGGTAAGAGATTACGCTGCCGCCTCAGATGGAGAGAAACGGTGAAAGCATTTCTTGAACCCTACAGCACTGACAAAACATAACTGACAAATCCCAGGCCCCTTTGAGGCTCTCATTTTCTGTTTCTGGCCAACCCCCATCAATGAGCAGAACCACCCAATTCCCGAGCCATGGGACTCACGTGGGAAGCAGTTTTGGAGAAATTTCCAGGTATAGAATGTAACCAACTATACATAGAACTCTGAAAAAAGAAAAGATGCCATACTCTGATTTTGGAAGACACTCAAAATATTCTCCTAAGCCTTAGTAGCTGGAAAGGCTGGGCTTCTCCTAAGTCACTTATTTATTTCACAGCCAGTAAGCATCTCCCTCAAATCCTGCTTCCCTGTGTCTGCTGGGAGCTTGAAGCACACTGCTGCTGTCGATCTTATAAGTCACATGGCAGAGACATGTGTCTCACGCCTGCAATCCTCACACAGGCTCGCCTCCTAGCCTCACTGTCTGAACTGGGCCCCATTTTCTCACCTGTTTATTTGGTATCTGTTCTTCTGTAAGCTACCTGAAATGCGTTTTGGAACATGTCAGAAGAAGCAGTGGGTTGAGAAATGGACAGATTGAGAGGTGAGAGATGGGCAGACAGAGAGAGAGACTCCAAGAAAAGGGGAACAAATAAAATTTCCTATGCAAAACCCTCTTCTAATCAGGGAAGGAAACCACCACGGAAAAGTGTGAAGAGGCAGGTAGCTTAGGACTGTTTCCTGGATTCCATGAAAAGTAATACCAAGAGATGAGAGGGTAGAACTTTAAATAGTAAAAGAAAAAAAGCACGCATGCTTGAAAAATATATCTACAATATGTACTTTCTAAAGAATAGACTGAAATCAGCAGGGCCCAATAACACTACACTTGGGTATTTACAGAAGTGAGAATCCCATCTCCAAACCACAAGGCATCCCTTCAGAGCACTGACAGTCTACATGGGGCGGTCATAAAGCCATCACCGCAAAAGCTATGCTACCCTGCACTTACGAGGAATGAGCAGCTGTGCTCAGGCTGCCCATGCGCATCATTTACACCCCACAGCACCTCTACGGGGGGGGGACGCCTAGCGAGCCCCGTCTCTGCAGGACAGAAAACCAGTTCTGGAGAGGCTAAGCCGACTTACCAGTTCTCCATCTCACAGGACTGGTCTCTCCAGAGCAGGACACGAACTCGGACCCACGATTGTAACCATGGTACTACAGTGCTTTGTGTGCTGTTTGTGTGTATAATACATTTGTTTCTATCATGAAAGGTTATTTAATAAATGATCGGTTGTCTTGTCTAGCTCATTAGCTCACAATCAATCTTTATACTGTTGAATTGTACTCTTTTCCCCTGAAGAAAGGAACGGAAACAGCGGGGGTCAGAAAGAGGTGGGGCTCCATTCTTTATCTGGGATCTCATCTCATCGAAGTCTCCAAACAGGGAAAAGGAGCAAATGTTCTCTTTATCTTTTCAAGAGAGGGCTCCAGTGATGGTGACTTATTCAATTACAAAATCAAGGCTGGGGAAAGGGCACATGCAGCAACTAGAGCAGTATCAGCTGTAGGAAGGTCAAAAGTGCTCACGGGAGGGCTCAGGGGGCAGCCTCATTTAATTTCAATCAATAAAACAATAACAAACTCTAAAAATACTGGCCTACAATGGATTAGCTCTTTCTTGACATCTAGCAAGTTTCCACAGCCCACATGTAACATTATCGGGAACCAGTGAAAGGAAGAGTCCACAGACAAGGAAAATCAATGCCACAGGCAGGCTGAAACCCAGGCTGGAGTTTAGGAAGAGAAAGGGCATAGTTAAGAACTGGGGAAAGGCTGGGGAAAAAAATCATCACAAGGACTCTCAAGCATCATCCAACAATCATATAATCATTCATTCAAGAGAGAGTTACTGAGGTCGTATTCTGTGCAAGATTGTACAGCGGGTGAAGCAAGAGCGCAGCGTCCATGGTGGCAGCAAGTTGCGGGGCTCAAATACACTTCTGATCCCGGTACCTTGCACACTTGTCCTCAATATAAAGGCAAAGATAATTAAAGTAAAATAATACTCTGTAAACTCAAAGCATTGTTGAAAAAAAAAAGTTAAAGAAGACCTAAATACCAGGACAGACACTCCACACACATTCCCCTATCAAAAGAAAGTGCTCTTGGAATGGCAGTGCTCCCCAGAGCGATCCGTATATTCAACGTGGTCTCGATCACAATCCCAGCGGGCTCCTCTGCAGAAACTGACTATCTGCTGCTACAATTCATATGGGAATTCGAGGATCTCAGTAACCAATACGTACTTGAAAAAGAAAAATTTGAGAGGACTTATAATTCTCAATTTCAAACCTTACAACTCTATCTCCAGGTGAGATTAGAGGTCATTGTGAAGTTATTACTGTGTTAATCCTTATTTACTAAATTCTCTACAATGAATATTACTGTTACAATAAGAAAAATAAAAAGTAAGTTATCCTTTAAAACATGCACACCGATTCATTCATTGGGAAAAAATTATTCTATCAATTAAGAGATAAATATCTATTGAAAAAGGACAACTTAAAAACAAGAGTGCATTTGCATTTTTCATAAATTGAAAACTGAAAAGCACAAAGACGTCAAGTTTCTAGGGAGACCAATGCAACATATTAATAGTTATTTTCAGAAATTCTAATTTAACAATGAAAACTCTGGAAAGGGAAAATCGTGACTGAGAGCCAACTGCAAACACATGGAGAGCAAAGGCCTAGAAATCACAGTTCCTTTAACTCTGCTCCTAACACAATAGGAGAGGAAATTCCTCACTGAGGGGACAGTGGAATCCCATGCATAAGACAGGATACACAGTACAAACTGCACTAGAATTGGGGGTGATTTCCATAGAAGAATTCTAAAGTTACAAAATTGCTGAAAAACTATTAAAACACTGACAGAAAGATTAAAACACACAGTCATATATATTATATAGAAACATATGTAGTCTGCTCCCATGTTGCATAGAAATACAAATATATTTGTTCATTTATGGGCACTTATGACTTTATCCCTGGTAGAATATTTCAACTAAAACAAATAATCAATATAACACTCCTTTTGTCAAATCTACTTGATAAGTTACTCTGCTATGTAAACATAATGTGTCTAAGATAGATCTAAAATTAGTGAAAAAGAGCTTTGTATGGCTTCTTGAACTATTCTCAAAATTCAAAGCTTAATTTTAAAACAGATCTGAACAGTAATTCTATATTACCTTTCCCGTCGTGAAATGAACAACACAGTCTGTTGTCAAAATTCTGTCCTTACAATGATTCACGAGCACCGTATCCTCACAAAACTGCTGGACAGCAAGGCACTATCCAGACACTGTGACCCAACAAATGAAACACAATGAAGACAGTGACCCTATTCTGGAGGGCTTATAGTCTGTGTCAACACCAGGGTTTTATTTGATTGGTTTGATTTGTTGGCAAAATAAAATCAATCAAGTACTTTCTTCTTTGAGCATTCTATAAGTCATGACTCTGCTGTTAGTGTCATGAGCAGGAAAGACTTAAGCATGACTTGATTAGATCAACTAGCAACAATCATCACTGGAGAGTGAGTAATAAAGAAGTTAACTGATAGCAATGCTTCTCCCTACATGAGACCTAAAATAAATCGACACTGATATCCGAAAAGAAAATGAGATTTTGAGGTCCCCAATAAGAAAAAAATCTAACAAGAGATCAAAAAAGTAAAGATTGTTTCATTAACGTTTCCTGGAAAGATTGGAGCATGGTGGTGTTGAGCTCAGATGCTAGGGAAAAACATGAGGGTCTGAATTCCCACAGCACTGGGTAGCTTTGACACTAATATGTCAGTCAAATTCTCTGCATCTCAGTCTCCGATGCATAGACTGGGGACAACAACCGCACCCATCTCCTAGAACGGTCCTAAGAATTAAGTTATTTTATATATACAAGTTTTAATAAAATACATCAGATATTAAATATTACCCCAAAAGCACAAGGAAAAATGAAAACAGAGATAAATTGGAGTTCATTAAACTTTAAAACTTTGCTTCAAAAGACACCATCCAGAAAGTGAAAAAACAACACTCAGGAGAAAATTTTTTCAAATCATTTATCTGATAAGGAATTTGTGTATCAAAAAAAAAATTCCACAGCTCAACAATAAAAAGGCAACTCAATTAAAAAATGAAAAAAGAATCTGAAAAGATATTTTTCAAGGAAAATATACAAATGGCCAATAAGCACAATGAAACGGTGTTCAATAACATTAGCTCTAAAGGAAATCAAGTCAAAACAACTAGGAGAAACCGCTTCAGATTCACTACAATAGGTTAAAATCAAAAAAAGATTAACAAGCACTAATGAGGACACAGAGGAAGCGGAGCCCGCAGCCATTGCTGGTGAGGATGTAACACAGCGTGACCACTTTGGAAAACATCCTGGCACGTCCTCAGAGAGTTGAACATTTGGCTTCTGAATGATCCAGCAATTCTGCTTCCTGGGCACACAAGTAAGAGAACTGAAAACAAATGTTAACATAAAAACTCCTACAGGAATATTCACCATTACTTTTCGCCATTAATTTTCAGAGCCAAAAAACAGAAACAACCCAAATGTCTATCACGTGATGAATGGGTAAACAAAGGGGCCCAGCCATACAGTGAAATATTATTCAGCAATAGCAAAGCATAGAGTACTGACCCAGGCCACAATGTGGACAAACATTGAAAACGTTACTCAGTGTGAAAGAAGTCAGTCAAAATAGACGGTTCCACTTACATGAAGTGACTCGATTTGCATGAAATGTTCAGCACAGGCAAATCCACAGAGACAGAAGAGTGGCTCCCTGGGGCTTGGGGAGGATGGGGAAGTTGATAATGTCTGCTTATGCGTACTGGGTTTCCTGTTGGGGGGAAGAAAATATTCTAAGATTGACTGGAATGCACATTTCTGGGCATAGAGTAAAATCTGCTGTACATTTTAATGGGTGATTTGTATTAAAACTGTTAAGAACAAAAGCACCTCGGATTAGTACCTTCCATAGTAAATGCAAATTGCTAACATTTATTACAGGAAGAAGAAACTGCCCTCAGCATGAAAGCAGGAGATCAGCAAATATTAGTTAACCGAAATTGGACAAGAGCATTTCACTTGAAACTGTTGCTGAGTGTACAAGAAATATTCAGACATGACAAGGAAAATCAGTTTGACATCACGAAGAAGCATTCTGCTTCAAATGCAAATCAAGGATTCGGCAAGCCCAGCTGCTACAAATGACCAGAGAAGAAACCTGGTTCTTAAAACAAGCACCAGAGCCAACAAGGAAATGGTGGTGAGGAAAGCAGGCGGCCTAAAATCTGGAACAGTGTGCTACAAATAATTTCTCCACTGAAAATTCAAAAATAAAATGAAAGTGATGTAATGCTGTGTTGAACTCACGTGAATGGGCTTCCTGCAGTGCTTGACAGTTCTGTAACCCCGAATGACTCAGGAGAATCAGCATGGCTCCTGGGAGTCCCCAAGTAACTGCCCATCAGCACGCTGACCACCATCACATCTGCCAGGGTTGAATTGCAGAGAAGAGAGCAACCTCTGAAAGGCACAGGGAATGTTGACAAGGGAATAAAAGGCTGCGGTCAATCCTGGGACAGAGGCCCTGTGAGCAGAGGCCAGAAGGCTGCAGGTGAACTGGAGTGGCCCTGGGGCAGGAAGGGACCACAGGGGAGCATATCTCAATTATCTCCTCTCTCTCCCTCGGGTAGGAGGGATAAAGCCTGCATCCTTCTCACCTGGAACTGTGGGTTCTGGCTGGCGGAAGTCTTACCGACACGGAATAAATTTCTCAAGACTGCGGAAAAAGGAAAGAAAGCGAGAGGGATTAGGGAGCCAAATCCACGAGTCTCTCAAACGCTCCCATATTTATTGTGTATAATCAAAGTAAAAAGTCAATAACAGTTGTGAGATAGTAGGCAGGAACTTGGGGAAAGAAGGGATGAGACAGAGATTGTAGACTCCACCATGAGTACTAAGGCTTAGTTTACCTTTAGGGAAGTCATGGGCTGAGGGGAACAAGATACATTTTTTAGACATGTTCATTACAAAGCAGACCACCAGACCAGCCTGCTCCCTGTTTTGGGGATAATAGACTATCTAACACCACGCAGGCCTGGCGTTAATAGCTGAGGGCCTGGGTCATTGCTCTGCAATAAGCAGTGTGCTATCTATAACCTCAAATATGCAAGCAAGGCATTGTCTCTGCTTTTTATGGCAAGGAGACAGGAGTGAGGATGCACAGGTGTTTGCTTTAAAGCAGTTAATAAGCACATTTTTTTTCTTAAAGTTGACAGGCGGCTGGGATGTGTTACAACTTGTTAACTCAATCATGGGCTCCCACATGGAACCATTATGGAGGACATCCTAGGATGACAAATCCTGGCTCTGGATCTTTTCCTGCCAGTTTCGGCCACTCCAGCAGGGTCTAGACACATCCCTGAATAACGATCCCACAGAACCACCTAAACTCTTAACTCCTGGTGCTTGAAACTTAATTTTAGCTCTACACAACTTAATGTAGAAAAGTTTCAGAAATAAAAGATATTATATTCTTTTTATATCTCATCATAAGAATGATTTTTCTGATTGCTCTAAGCTGCTTCTACATGGTAAAGCACCTAATTCTGCAGGTGAATTCAGTACTTTCCTTTGGGCATAACTAGACAGTCTGGGCTGTCTGACTTCTATTAGTCAAATACCAATACACTTAATTGATTTCTTTGTTCATCAATTTCAGCCTGGAGGTGAGGGTCTGTCACTATTTTCCTCAGCCCACCCTCTACTCTTTTCTCATCAGCATCTCAGGCCTCCTGAAAACAAAACAAAGCATTTGTTTCCCTTCATCTACACTTTCCACAAAGGCAACAGGAATCATCATGCCTAGAGAATGAATTCAACACAAATGTTAAAACAAAAATCTATAAACCTGAAGCAACTCCATCTCCGACTCATGATACACAATGACATGAGAGTAAGTGTGTCAGGTACAAAGCATGCGTGAGCCTGACCACCTCATTTTTATTCTTCAAAGGAAGGAAGGTTTTCATATTTTTTATTATCATTCTTTGTCATTGTTTCTGATTAAGCCAAAAAATTTTTTATGAAATAATTAAGCACTGCAATAACAGATTTTCGCTGTATCAATTACAGAAGGAATTCAGAGGGGATAGGAAAACCCACCTCTTTAAAAAATGCAAAATTCCTTCCCCTGTTAAGAACACGAATACAAAATGCAACAGAGAATTCAAATTCTTGTGGAGAGGACAAAAGCCACAGAATCAAAGCAAAGTCATTATTATGACTCAATCCAAAATTCACTGGACAAACATGCTCAATGCATTCAAATAATTTTTAAGGCACACTGCAAACCATTCACTTAATTATCTACAGGCTAGAGGAAGAATTTCCCTCTATAACAGACAACATAAATCAATAGGTTGCCCCACCAAACAAGGAACAAACATCAGGTTTTTTGCAGTTCTGATAAATCAGCAAGTTTTAAAGATCAAAATCCAGAAATTTTAAACATTCATTCACACCAGAATGAATCAAGCACTTAAAAAAAATAAATAACCCAAAGAAACTAAACACATTGATCACGTACCTGGATCAATGAGAAATTCTTGTACAGCTGGAAAAAAAGAACAGTCTATAGACTTATACTTGAAAAATAAAACTACTTTTAAAGATAACTGCTAAAACACATTTCATCATTCATGTTGCCTTGAAAAATCTGAGGCACTTGTCTCTGATCAGAAAAGCAATTCTGAGTATTAGTATGTTACAATTCAGTGCCAGTTTGCTTTAGAAGAAAAAAGAAAAGCTACTGTTTCTCATCTTGCACAAAGTTTAAAGAACCTCCCTGCCTCTATCTCCTCCCATTTTCTAAGCTCATGCTCCCCAACCCTTCTGAAACAATTATGAGAACCTCTTATTCCCACCAATATGCCAAATCACAAAAGAGTATCAATTTATTTGTGTAAATATATACCTACACCTTGAACTGGAGGAGAAAGATTTCAGAAGGCTATATGGAACTTATTGCTACATTCCTGAAATCACACACATACACGTTCACAGAGACACAGACATATACAAACTGAATTACTGGGCACTTCACAAGCTAAGGACTTACAACTTCTAGAAGATAACTTTGTAGTTAGTTTAAAATACAAAACGGTCAGCTTTTGAAAGCCTTGAACATTGCAAAATCATCCAAATATCAATGAGATCCAATTAGCCTTCTCTGTAGAATGTAATTCCCCATGATGGCAAAGCAGACCCTAAGAAGTAGTGGATCCAAGACTCGTGTTTTTCACTAGCTATGATCGTTTTAAAACACGTAAACAGATTTAGAAAGGTATGTCCCTATGACATTTATTCTTATTGAGATGGCATATGTATTCAATTGTCTATGCAGAAAATAGGACCCATGATGGTGTTTAAGAAATATTTTGTGTATTGAAATATTTATTTTTAAGTGCAGACAAGGAGGGTGGGTATTACTCCATTGTAGAGCACCTGTTGTGCACGCACATGTTCCTGGCTTCAATCCCCTGTACCTTCATGAAAATAAATAAATACAAGTGCTTACTTAAAAATAAGAATAAATTTATATAAAAAAATAAATGCAGAGTAAAAACCACTGCAATCTAGGAGCCACAATTATAATAAAAAACAAGTGTTTCTATCAAATATTGACTATACGCCAATCACAGAGACAACCACAAATCACACCTGACAACCATCACGTGTGATTCTCAGCAATCCTACTAAGTAGACACGGATGAGAAACCCGGCTCTGCGGATGAGGAGACGGAGCTCGGAGGAGCCGGGGACACTGACCGTCCTGCTCCCCGTGACACCGCATCAGCCCAGGGCAAGCGCTGACAGAGCTGCACTGAGGGGACACCCAGCTGCATGGAACCATGGGGGATTGGGGAGTCCTAGAAAATACTCAAAAGTGTTCAATGAAAAACCAGCTCAAATATGTTACTCTGTGCCCCATCCTCTAAACAGAGAACATGTCTGGGACCTATTTGATGCCTCCGTGTCCTTTCTGCCATCATCAGTTACGTGCCCTCTCAGCGCGACCAGTCATGAACTGGACCCCATACGAAGTGCACTCAGATGGAAGAGCTTTAAAAGCTGTTTTATGAAGTTTGTAAGACTCTGTCTATTCCTCACACAGGCGGTCATCCAGCACTACTCACCGGTGCGGATGTACCACCTGAAATCACACCTTTCTGCTTTTTAAAATCCCTTCATGTAATACAGACTTTTAAACAGCAAAGAAGCAGCTCAACCACAGACAGTGGACATCTTTTCACCAAACGGACTCAAACAGCCCATCGGACTACCTGGAAGCCCTTTTCTTCTATTAAACCCACTTCCAGGTACTTCATCTGATTGGTGGACTCGGCCTCTGAATGGCCTACTCAGAGAGATCCCATCCTCACATCCGGGGGTGGGAGAGGACCCTGCTGCTGGGAGAAATCAGTGAGGAAGGTGGACATCCTCCAGCCATTTCTGCACGGGTAGAAATGCCACATGCTCAGAAATTATACCGTCAGCACCCCTCGGCTCCCATGGACTGGTTTCACATTAAGCAAACTTATGACACACTGATGCAAGAAAACCAGAAATTCAATTTATTAATGTAACAGGAGATGTGAAACTACAAACCAGATTGAAATATCAGAGTTCAACCATGAGTACAGATTCTCCTCCACGGCCCAATCTCGGGCAGGCAGTCACATGGCAAGCGTGGACAGAAGCAGAGCAGGAAGGGTTTCTAGATTAACTCAATGGACTAAATTTCTTTTATAAGAACAGATCTACTGCCTGGAAAACAATTAATGCCAATCACGGGGCACATTCCATGGACAGTGGCTGAGACACGACTGTGAGCACCTGTATAACTCCACTTTCCCTGTCCTTTCTGGTCTAACTGATGCAGAGGTACAGAGATCCAGGGATGCAGATACCTGTAAACACCCAAAGCCCATCCCTGGGAGCCTGGAAACCAGATAGCCAGGATTTAAATCCCAGCTCTGCCACTTAATAGCTCTGTTACCTTGGCCAAATTACTTACCCTCTGTGTGCCTCAATTTCCACACTGTAAACCTGGGATAACAATCAAATCTTTCTTACTCACTTGTTGTGAAAATTGGAGGATTCATTTCTGTAAAACTCTCAGAAAAGAATGTAGCACATTTTTGGTGCCCAACAAATTTCAATTTAATAAGAAAGTGATTTACAAGTCTCCCATCTAATCATCTTATGTGTTTCATGACTATTCTGAGTCCCAAAGGAAATCCTTATTTCCCCTCTTATAAACTCTTGAGGAGCACCCTTCTGTTTCAAGCCACCACCTGTTTAATCTGAGGGGGGATTCCCTCCTCCCCACTCCTCTGGTCCATGGGAGACTGCTTCTCCCTTCACACCCCTGACCACTGGCCCACGGCTAGCCCTCCTCACACTAACAGATTGAGGTGTGAATCCGGGGAGACAAGCAGGGCATATGAAAGCTTTCCTTCCCCTCCAGTGTTGGCCACCCTTAGGAAGCAGCCGGGATGCTCAGTTCCATGGCAAGACAGTCCTGTGCATTATGGGTCAGAATCTCTCAAGGGAATGCTCGCTGTGGACCAGAGTTACCTGGGACTGCATAAGTCTCTAATTCTGGGACATAGTGTCATGACTCTCACTCTCCCACAGCCCTGAATTTCATGGAGAACGTGGCTTCATCAGTAATAAAGGAGACACTTATCGCCTGCCTGTTCTTCTTAGTCATCTCTCAGTTGGCTGCTGGACACAACATGTGTATAAGTATTGGGTCCCCTTAAGCCCCAACATATATGAAGTAACAAAAATTCTGTGGCTTAACATTGGTTCAGGGCGACTGTGTAACTGTCCTGACTCTGCTGATGCTAAATTATGTATATAGGAACTATGGAACCTCCTCAAATATCTTTCATCATAAAACCAGCTTTTCTTATTTTTCTGTTTCTCAGTAATTGCCAAAGACTATCAAATGATGGCTTCACACCAAACAGCAGTTAAGATTATGAGCCCTCTTGTCATACACACTGTGCTAAACACTTTACATAATTTCTAATTCTCACAATTCTACAAAGCAGAAATGAGTGTCCCCATCTCACAGACGAGGGAAAAACTCAGAACGAACTGACTCAGGATCACGTAGCTCAGTGGCAGCGCGTGCACGCAAACCCAAGTCAAAACACCACACCCCTTTGTATATGTACCAAATCTCCTACCACCCATTGACACACAGCGGTGGGGATAATACTTAGGGAACTCAGTACACTTTTCAGCTTTAAGGTGCTCCAGAGGCCGCTTCTAGCTCTTTTATAAAATCCCGGCTCACTGGTTTCTAACACTGCAAGAAAAGTCCGATGTTGCAACTGTTTGCACAGGAAGTCTGAAATGTTCACAGCGAGATGATAGAATAAAACTAAGACATAAGCAGAATAATAGTTCCAGGTAGTCAGACATAATGGACATTGTGCTACCCTGAAGCACTAAGCAAAGGAATCAAAAAAAAAAAAAAACGTTGTTTAAGACTTCCTTTACAAACAGGAAAGTTAAGACTGTAAGAAGGTGTAACAGCGCCACCTATGGCTTAAAAGGCCTTCCTGGTTGCCTGGAAAGGTGCAACACAAAAATTGCCTGTGGATCAGAAACAAGAATCAGATAACTAAAAGCTTATGTAGCACATACTGCTCTCCTAGTCCTCATGTCTTGCACTGTAGCAAAAACCAACAGACCTGTACTAGGCCTATATTCATAAAAGTCATGTCTGTATTTTTCCAACAGGAGGTAATCTAAGTATCTTGCAAAATACTTCTCAAAGAGCCAGGAAATCATAGAAGTGTATTGAAATACAAAAACATTTATTTACATATTAAAACAGCATGAGCTTCTTTCTATTAAAAAAGCTGACATGTCAAATCAATGTTTTGATATTTTAAAACCTATTAAGAGTGCAGAAAAATAAATCAAAATTTTCTTTAATCACAAAAGAGAGAAGCTTATTCCCTGAAAATGATCAATGTGGATTTTTCTAAACTTAATGCTTCTGGTCAGAGTCCTACGAATTTAAATGTCTGAGTGTATAGTTACACGGCAGCATGAACACTGAGTTGTAACAATACACATTCTGTGTAAATAATCTTCAAGGTCGTCTGCTTAAGTCAATTTAACTAGTCCCTGTCTCAATAGAATGATACAGATTTCATTAAAACTTCATACTGCACGCACACACACACACAAAACCCTGAATCCTTGTTACTTTAAGCCATATTCATATATATCCATATTGAATATGCATCAGAAACAAGCCACCCTCTTTAGTATTCACAGTTGATCCTTCTAAACTATCTGTCATTGTGACAGCACATTTTTACTAAGCAGCTCTTGGATGCTTTGTATACAAGGCGTCTACCTCTCACAGTCAGACATGGTAAACGGCATCACTCAAATTTCACAAATGAGGAAATATACTTAAGCCATGGAAACAACGTACATATTTATCATCAGGAAAGAAAAGAGTAAAGATTTTACTTTCAATATGCACTGACAAACTTTTCCTCCATACTAAGACTACATACATAAAACAAATTCAGTCATTGTAAATTATTCTGTCAATAAGCACCACTAGAGAAAAACAAGCAACATCATTAGCAATGATTGGACTTTCAAAGCCCACTCCTATTTTGCACTATAATCATTTTTAATGTTTTGTTTTTAGTGCTTACATAGCACTAATATAAAGAAAACATAAACTATTTAAGTCATTACCTGAGAATGCAACATTTGTGAAAATGTACAATTTTAATTTATGCCGCTCTGTCTCACATTCTCACTGGTGTCTCTCCTTTGAAGGCCTCATCAGGCTGAGATCGCCAAAATCGGTCATTTATGGACTCACAGGAGTTCGGGAAACCACTCAACGGGAGGCTGATCAGAGGAGAAATTGAGAATGCATCCTGTGCAGCCTGGGTTCCAGCACCGAGCTAGGCACCGCCAGCTGCGTTTGATTTGGGACAAGCTGCCCACCTCTCAATCCCTCAGCTGCAAAACGGAGACATTGATACCTGCCGTCAAACACCTGCTTTGAAGTAAAACATGAGAAAAACAGTTTAGCCTTTGGTAGGTGTCCACTCACAGCAAGCTTGGTCATTATGATGATGAGGATTACTTTTAATAAGTTAAGCTAGACCAAAAATTAGAAATCACCATAAAGGAGAAACATTTTAACTCAATAAGCATTCCCTTTTGAATGGATTGATAAAAGTTCTAATGATTTTTTTAATAAACCAAATTTTGTCCATTAATTTTAGATTTACCGGTTTATGGACAAGTCTCCAAAAAAAGAATTAGAGGCCTCTAACCTCTGAATACTAAGAAAGTAAAGTTTAAAAAAATTATGGGGGAGAGTATACCTCAGTTGAGAGAGTATGTGCTCAGCACGCATGAGGCCCTCAGTTCAGTCCCCAGTAACTCCATTTAAAAACTTTTATTTAAAAAAAAGGAGAATTAAAGGAAAAAGATGGAGGACTACAGAATTTTTTTAGAGAATCCACTCAGATTTAAGATGGGGAAAAAATATCCATTTCTCACAGGAAATCTTGAGAACTATGTAAACCGGATCTGAGTTGTCTAGTCTTTAACATTATTCATGAATTCATATTACCAAGTCTTAAAACTACCTGATAACCCACAGTGGTGATAGTGATCATAAAACCTGCCAATGCGGATCGAACTCCGGCTAGGACTGCTCTGTTCTGACATCTCTGCCCCTGAGGCCTCACCAGGCTGAGAGCACTAAATTTTGTCATTCATGAGCATCTCGTGTAAGTCTTCCATTTGTGCTTCTCAGTCTCCTCTCACCAGCCCCTCTGAGGGAAGCACTGTTATCATCTTCCCCACACGCAGATAAGGTCACTGAGGTACAGAAACTAAACCTGCTCCAGGTCACATCGGCATTAAAGGACGTCTGTATTTCTGCTGTTTTGCGATTGACAAAGGAATCTGAGATATCAATACAAGATAGACTGTTAAATAATCAAGTCTGTCAGCTCTTCACCTCAAAGAGCAGATACTATAAATTCCTGATGTAGGATGAGGCTGCTGCCACAAAATGACTCAGCTAGAAATTAATATCCAAGATGAAGCAGCGGATACACATAAATATTCATGACTGTCAACTCCTCTCACGGGTCTTGGCCCTTCACTGCCTGAATGGGGGTGAAATCCCCACCCGTGTCTGGGAGGGTAGCGCGGCTCTTCCAAGTCTCACCCAGGCTTCACAGGCTGTTTCCCCCTACAGACTGTCCTAAATGATTAAAAAGCTCACAAGATTTTTACACCAGCCAAAACTGAAAGACATTTCTGCATATGGAGCACTTTCTCAGGCTTAAACCATTTTTGCCTACACTCAGCAAGGGGGAAAAAAGAAACATGACTCTGCAAAGTCTCTTAGCCTTACCACTCACAGGAGTTGAATGGTCTCAGCACAAGATGACCCTTCACATTACAGGATGAGAACAAAATAAAGCCGCCCCAACAACAAGCACTCCCAGAGACAGCGCTCAGCAGTCTTCTGCACACTCACGGTTGTGCAGCCCTCACCACCATCTATTTCCAGAACACTTCATCACCCCAATAGAACACCCCTGTCACTAGCAGTCACTCCACAAACCCCTCCACCCAGCCCCTTGCAACCATCATCTGCTCTCTGCCACTGCATGAGCCAATTCTGGGCATTTCTAAGATCACTGAAATCAACAATATGTGGCCGTTTGTGTCTGGCCCCTTTCAGTTAACGTGCTGTTATCAAGGCTTTCCCATGTTGAAGTGGTATCAGCATGTCTCTTTTTTTTTGAAAATGTTAAACTTTATTAGAAGGTGGTAAATACTATCAAAAATAGTAGAGTGGGGTATAAGGGGTGGGGTTTCAAAGGGAAAAGGCCGGGTTGAGCAGTCAGGGTGGACTACCCAGAGCAGATGGCTTTTTTCATATTCCCCTTTATTTATTTTTTCTTTTTTATTCACTCTTATGTCTGAATAATATTCCACTAAATGGAGATACTACATTTTGTTCTTTCATTCAGCAGCTATATATGGACGAGGTCCAGAAGAATGAGTGTAAGTGGTGGCTAGCAGGGATGGCATTTAAGCAAAGGGCAAGATGTGCTTTCAAAAAAAAAAAGTGAACAATCAGAGGCACAAGGAAATTCAGCGCGTTTCTGAGAAAGTGCATGGTTGCTTCAGTAGGCCTGCCATGCAGGGCTGTGGGGGATAGTGACAGGAGACACAGTGAGGGAGTCACCTGAGAATATTCCCCACTGCAAGCAGCTCAGCCAATTCTCCTCCCTCATCCTGTATTTTAGAGACATTTTTGCTAGCTTTTCTCTTATTTCAAGTAACAGTACTTTAGTTACACATCTGATCATCTGCATCAGACCACATTAGCTCCAAGCCACAGAAAATCATTCACTGACCGGAGCAGCTCCAAGACATAACATTGATGGACCAGGGAGTCCTGCAGCATCCCATCCTGCAGTCACAAACCACACATGTTCCCTGGTGATGTCCGGAAAGTAAAATGCATGGAAATATCTCACTGCTGCTGCACGACATCTGCCCACAAATTGCCCCCAAATCATGCTGACACAGCACTACTCAACCCTCGCACTACCCCCCAAAAAAAAAAAAAGAGAGAGAGAGAGAAAAGAAAAGAAAAGAGAAGAAAAGAAAAGAAAAGAAAATATAAGAAAAGAAAAGAATAAAGCTAAGAAAGCAAATTTAGGCTCTTCCATTGAAAACCAGCAACCATCACTGCCAGTATCTGAGCTGGAATGATCCTGACTTCAAAAACCACTGTGCAGTTACTATTCAAATGTGACAGACATATATGTATTTCACTTAGATGATATTACAATAGGATTTTTCTTTTCAAAATTTCCAGTTGCAACAATAGCACAAGAAAGTTTATGTTTCATTTTTTAAAAAAAATCAATTATTTTCCACTTTGTTAATTTTGAATCTATTATTATTTTATAAAGGGAGCTATGCTGCAGATTATAAACCAAATATCTGGCTTCTGCAAACAAGACCTATATGACTTCACTATTTCAGAGCAAGCTTTAATGATGCTTTCAAATTGGGGGCGCTCACTAACAGCTCTTTAAATACTGTCAAAGATGTGCTATTATGTAATGCAAAGGGTCTACCTACACATCAACTCAGAAACCAAAGAAACTACACGAAAGCCTTAGTTTATCATTTTAAAATATTACTATTATTTTGAATATTAAATTTCTTAAAAGATAAGATATTTTTTGAGAAAGACATCAGTTGTATTAAATTTCCTCTCACCAAGAAAGCAATCTTTATCAAGAATTACTACCCCTATGAAAATCCAAAAGACAGGACGTTTCTAGCTAAGTTAACTTACAGATCTCAACACAAGCCTAAATCCTATCTGCTCTCACTTGAACGAGCCCAGCAAAGTCCTGGGCTACTCTGGAACTTAGCTCTTCTGTTCCATATGTTGGCAGAGCTAAGATCATCACACAAGGCAGGGAAGGAGAGAAGAGGTAAGTCCACCTGGCGGCCTCCATCTGTTTACTTCCAGCCACAAGGTGTCGCTAGAGCGACCCCGCTAACAAGCCCTCCACACAAGGAAACCCGGCATCCACTCTGCCCCTGCGGTCCCCAAGCAGTCCCGACGCCCCTCTCCCACTGGTGGCCTCCGAGCCTGTGAATGGTCTTCTAATGACCCTCCCAGTTGGTGACACCCTCCCCCTCTTCCCCGCTACACACACACACACACACACACACACACACACACACACACAGCCAAGGCAGCCTTCCCAAAGCACAAATTTGATTACATCTCCCCCACTTCAAACCCATCAGAGGCTCCCTGGTAGAGTTCTAGCCCCACCCCCGACCCTGCTTGTCCATCCTCACCTCAGCACCAGGTCCCCAGTGACCTCAGGGGCCCCGTGACCTGCTGCTACTTCCCACTAGCCTCCAGGCTCATTTTAACTGTTTGTCAAGGAAGTCTTCCTTCCCTCCAACCTCCGCACTTTGGATTAGGTGCCCTGCTGTGTTAATAAAACATTTTAATCTAAGTCAACTTCTGACACTGCTAAGCTCTCAAGAAGCAAGTACATTTTGCTTACTACTGTGGGTCCACCCCCTCTCCCCTAGACACTCAGAATTGCGTGTGTTGTGAATAAAAGAATGAAGGGGTGGGACTCAAAAGGACAGGCAGAGCTGCTCTCCTAAGGGTCACTTCCTGCTGACACCCTTCACTGCCTCTTCTGTGTCAGTTCTAGTAAAAACCAAGCTCCTCCAAAGCCCTCCACCCCTAGGCCCTCTCCAGTGTCCTTCAAAGCAGGGTCACCCACCACCCTGGACCACACAGGGCAGTCTCCACGAGTCCTCACCCCACAAGCCTCCAGGCCTCTACCCAGGCTGCTCCTGCCACCTGAGTCACCCTCTTGATTCCTTCCCCTGGCTGACTCTTACTCTGTCCTCAGAACTGAATGTAGAGCCAATTTCTTCCAGGAAGTCCTCCCTGATGATGTCCTTTAGCTCTTGGCTGGGCTCCATCTACAGCAGCACTGCTTGGCGACCAACTGGTATTTGTTCACCTGCTCCTATGAGACCATGACCTCTTGGAGGCCACGTGGGAAAAAGGAGTGAGGTGACAAGAGGGGTGGGAAGAGCAAACAGGAAAGTCGCAGCTCAAGTCCCAAATTCAAGGATTCTGTCTCAGATAAAAAGAATAAACTGTTTCATACGTGTGTCATTTGGCTATGATTTTTGTGGCTCATGGAAAACAAGAGCTTGGTGTGCAAGCCTGAAATCCAAGTTACATGCAAAGAAATGTATATATTCATATCCAAAGGAAACCAGAGCTGCTCAACAACACTTTGCAGTTAAAATCCAAAGGAACTTTGATAAAGGCAATCTCCCTCTCTCTCTTTATTTTTATTTATTTATTTTTTTTGGTATCATATAGTTTTAGAAGTATTTGTATAACTAAGTGATGGCTACAGCCTATGATTCTGCACTGGAGTGTTTGGGGCTAAGGAAGCCCAGATTACATGCACTGTGTAAATGCAATCACACCAACACAATGACAGGCGCCCTAGTGGCTGAGCTGAAGTTCCAAAGCAGAGAACCTTATGTTGGAAGACAGCTCTCAGTAGAAAGTAAGAAATGCAATGTTCTGTACTCAATTTCATTAGCTTTATGAGCCATTAACAGATAGTATGTCTTGTCTAATGAAACCCCAAAATATATTGTCATCTTCGATTTTCTCCATCTGACTGTTCTATGCTAAATTTGGATATCAAACCCTCACTCCATACGGAAAGCTCAGGCCTTAGCTGCAGCACAGTTACATCCCGTGGAAGAAAGCCGATCAAGGGAGAACAGGAGAGTTTCCCTTCAGAAGCTGCTAAGTGTGGTTTTGCACCTGTATGTCATTTACAACCACGCCATCGTCAAAGGAGTAAGACCTTACATCTGTGGGGCAAAAAGCACTGCGGTGGTTCCGAACCATGAAAGAACACTGAGCTTTGTGCAACAGTCCTGAGGCACTTAAAGCGTACTTTCTCTGAAAGGCTCCGAAACTGACTCACTTCACCATTTCAGGTACAACCGGAATTAGTAGAGAGAACATGCCCTTGAAGTCTGACAAGGCCCTGCTGGAATCCTGCTACAGCATTTACTAGCTGCTAAATGAACCAATTCCTTAAACCTCTGAGGAGGCTTCCCAATCTTCAAAACGGGGCTGCCACCGCCCACTTGGGAGGCATGGATGTGAATGCAACACGCAAGTAGGGCGGCCGACTGGTACGTGACACGGGGCCTGGCTACTTTCCCTCCGCTGCCCTCCTCCCCCTTTAAACTTGCACTGTTCCCCCTGGTAAGGGTGAAGCCCCAGGAACAGACTGCCCGATTCTTCTGTATATCCCCGGATACATACCTTACCCTTAGGAGGTCAGAAAAACAACTGCCTACTCCCCAGTCACTATCAATATTCTTAAGAGTCTGGGTTTTTATAACTCTATGTTTCAGGGAGACTATTCAAGAATTGTTCAACCACCGTTCTCCAGGTTGGCTCCTCTCCCAACGCCCATCCCTTCTTACCTCAAATCTTCTGTCTGATTGCCTTTTGTTCGTGGGAAAGAGAGTCCGCTAGGGTGCGGACTCCCTAGGCCTCCCTCCCTTCATCACAGGAGAGTGTGACTACATTCTCCCAACTCCCCACTCCGACTCCAGCTTCTGAGGAGTTTCCCCTTCTGGACCCTGCAGCCTCTGGATTGTCCCAAGACGCGCACACGTGGCCAAAACCCTCTCTTCAGATTTCTTCCTGGGTGGGCCTGCCCACCCCCCAGAACCTTAAGGATAAATGCCATTGCTCTGAAAATCACAAACGCCGCTGACTGACACACCAAAGCTGCATGGTCCGGGCTTTCCTCCAAACCAGACACAGCCCTGCCCCCCCTCAGACACAGTCTGCACCTCTTGAGATGAGCTGATCCACTTGCACGGCTGTGAACACCAGCTAAGAATGACGAATCCCAATGTGTATCTCTAGTCCAGCTCCTTCACCTGAGCCCCAGGCTCATAGACACGAGTGCCTCTTGGAAGTCCTAACTTGGATGACAAATGGCATCTTAAAAATGCCATATGTCGAAAAAAAAAGGCCTTATGTCCACCATTTACTCTAGACTTCGATTCCTGGCAGGTACCTCCCAGGCTCCCCATTTTAGTAACAGCCCCAGCACCCACCTAGGTGTTTGAGGTCACATTCAATTTCCACTGTTCCCTCCACCTGGCCCTGCCCTGGAATCAGTCTTGTTATTTCTGTCGCTAAGCCAGTCTCAAGTCTGGTTCTGCAGGGAGCACGATGGAAACCCACAAGCTCACAGCAAGGTGCACTGAGTCACAGTCCTCCGAAGGGAGTTCCCTGGAGGGGGAGGCATCTCCTGCTGCCAGTCACCTCAGAAGGCACTGGATTCTCACAAAGAAGGACCAGAAGAAGGGACTCAAGGATCTCCCGTGATCTGAGGTTTCAAGGGCCCGAGGTCTGGGGGAGCTCCTAGTTAGCTGACACTCCTGTCGGTGAGCAGATGAGGATGGTAGGAACCCAGGCAAGTCTGTTCTCGCTCCGACCCCTTTTCTCTCGGGAGCCACTGGAAAGGCCAGTTTCCAGGGCACAGACCGGCCATCACAGATCCCAGCCTGCATTTGCCAACCCAGACAGCCTAGACTCCTACTTGCGACCCTTACTTCTGTTCTGTTCCCCCCCAGAATGTGATGGACTCTTTCAGAAAGTCTGGACTGTCTCAAGCGAGACCAAGTCAGTGAAGGATGAAGTGTCCACATTTGGACCAGAGCATGAAAGGAGAAACAAGGCCTCATGTCCAGCATGACGGTGGTGGCCAAACCCTTTCCCTGGGTGAGATGAACCAGGGTCGGGGTGAGAATGCAAGGTCCCTTCACGGCTGACAGGGGTGTTGAAGACTCACTACCGCAAAATAACCACACGGCCGTCAGTGGTGGACATCAGCTGCAACAGACACAGAGTCAGCTATTTACTGCCAAAAAGGGGTAAAAGTAAAGGCCGGTGCAGGGTGGCCTGCACGGCTGCTGAGGCAAACCACAGACCCGGCTCTGAATGCTCACTGGCTGAAGCAGAGAGGAAGCTACGGTCCCCTTTAGGGGTCCCTGTGTCCACCAGATCCAAGTGAACCAGCTCCTTAGGACAAGGCAATGTTTTCCTGATACTTAGAAAAACCAGCCTCATAAAGGGAACAAAAGAGTGGCATGGTTTTAGGCCCGCTCCTGCCCCTCTATGAATGCAAAGTAAAGTAAATGGCACTGGGAAGGTGAATGCAAAAAAAAAAACCAAAAAACAAAAAACCGGTGACTGCTTCCTCCAACAGCGTCCCCTGCAGCTGCTCACCCCCGAGCCGGCCACTTCCTCACCAGTGACCGCCGGCCAGGAAGCGCCGTCACGCACGTCACACAGCGACAGCCAGGAACCGTGTGCCGAGCACGTTTGTGTAAAAGCCAGAATCAAGCAAGGTGCTGCAGATTTTGACTTTCCAAGTTTAAATACTCCATGAAAAAAATCCCTCAGCAGCTGCCTAAATCAATTCGCATCTCACTTCTTCAAAACAAATAAACAAAATTAGTAAGAGAGCATTTGTTACCAAATATAAGGACGAACTAATAGGTTCCTCAAAGCAAGGACTTTAACAGATATCAAACTCCAGTGGGTGATGTGCTAACATAGCAAAAATTCCAAAAAAGTAGAAAATAAGATGACTAGGATAATATACGAATCATGGCAACTGTTAAGTTTTTGCTTTTTATAGCGATGGAGACGGCACAGAGGGCGATCTGGCTATTCCAATGCAGGGTGTGCACAGCCCACATTTTCAGACCCAACAACATGCTCACGGGGTGGTATAAGGGATAAAGGAAAATAGAAAAAGGAATAGAGGAACAGCCAAAATTAGAAACACAGGAGAACAAAAATGACTTTGACAGCATTTACAAGAAATTACGTGAGTGTGATGAGGACAGGGACGCGGGGACGGTGAGACCCACCCTCACCTCCTGATCCAGGGAAGGCAGGGGCCTGAGGGGAGCGATGCTGCCGGGGGACCCCAACGTGGTCAGCGCCCCAAACCAAAACTTCACCTAGATGCGTGTAGACAGCTTTTGAGCTACAAAATGTGGTCGCATTTCAAGCTGGACAAATTTACTCACTCCCACCAAGAGGAACAGGGGAGAATTAGGTTCTGCTCCTGAACCAAAGCATTGTTTAAAAAATTAATGACTGTGTAATAGTAAAAGCAACAATGGAGTAAAAGTCACTGGAGGAGAACGTGCTTGACCCGAGCTCACTGGCCACGTTATCTCACTGACGTTCAGATGCTGGCTGAGCCCTTATGGTACCAGAACAGACAGACCCACCAGGAGGGAGGTTTAATGTGCTGCTGTATTTTGATGCCGGCAGCCATGCCTGGTACACGAGGTTCTGGGTAAACAATGGTGACAGTGTCAACCACTATGGGCTAAGCACACATCCAGCTACTCCGCCAAATCCCAAGGGCAGACTTCAAAAGGCAAAAACAAGCTGGCATTCTCTGTTGGCTCTGCAGAATCAGAGCTAAGCAGTTGCTGAGCAAAAATGTCACCAGTGCCTCCTATGACAAAATAGGAGGCACTGGCGTGGGGCTGGGGCAGGGCTCCAGGCTTCCACTGATCACCCACCAGTCTGTCCAGGGGGTGAAGGAGGTCCCTGCTTTCATTGCACCGATGCACCTACCTTGAATGATGCCTTAGGACTCAACAGGAGGTGACAGGTGAGGTGAACGGAGCCAGCCTTGGTGTAGCACGGTTCTGGCAGCTATGCCCTCAGCAGTGCCCAGTTTCCTAAACCTGACACCTCATCTCCAAGGAGCAGAAGTGTAGTGTGGGCATGTAGATCACAGGGCCCTGTGAGGACAAGTACAGATCATGGCCACGACATGCCTCTCCCCTTCCTTAAGCCATAGAGGAATGTCCGGGGAGGAAGTGAAAATTATTCCAGAGCCTGCCAGGCACCACACGCAGGTGGGACACGGATCCCCTGTGTCTGTCATTCACAGGACTGGTGTGGATTTTCTTTTTATCAATTCTCTGGCATCTTCTCCTCCATCTTACCAACAACAAGAAAGTAGAATCTGACCTTAGAATCACAGAGAATCACAGAGCCCCTCCTGCACAGCGGGCCCGGCAGCACGTGCCATGTCCTCCGACCGTCACCTGTGGGACCGCCATGAGCGCTCTCCAGACTCAAGGCCCGAGGCCGTAGGCCGGGGGGACACAGCTCACCTCACTCTCCCCAGTAAAGGGGGACCACCTCTCGGCAAAGACGTCTCACCCTCTTCTGCCCGAGGGACAGCTTGAAAGATACACAGGGAAACATAGTAGAGGGTGAGGGGTTAGGCAGCCCAGAAGAGATCATCTGCACTTCCAAGGCAGAGTGGGGTCTTTGACCTAATCACAGGGACAAAGTGAGGACGAATTTTTCCCTGCTGTGTCCCATACACCGTGACATGCCTTTCCCTGCGTAAGGAGCTAATTCGGAAGCCCCTGGCAGTGTTCCTGATGCCCTAACTTGGCATGGTGGCTGTCAGGCAGGGGAGAGGGCCTGAGCCGTGCTGGTGCTGGGCCTGGGAGGCAGGAGACATCGGCTCCACCCTGAGCTCAACCAGCACCTCGTTCTGCGTCTCGGGATTCAGAGTCTCATTTATAAGCAAAGGGATGAAACTGTCCCAGGACAGGCTGTCCAACAGGAATGAAATGAGAGTCATGTAAATAATGTTTCTCAGTTGCCACGTTTAAAATGTAACAACAAAAAAAAAAAACCAAGTAACTGATTTTAAGAACAGACCTTACTTATTCTACTGTATGTAAAATACTATCATTTTGACGTGTAATCAATATAGAAAGTAACAAGATAGTTTATATTCTTTTTACTAGACAAGTTTCAGCGTCTGATGTGCATTTGACCTACAGCACATCTCAGCTCAGACCGGCCTCCTCCCCAGCACTACTAACAACAGTAGCTGTGGCTACTCTATTGGACAGCAACTCCAGGGGTCCCCCCAAGTGTCCTGGCTGAAAGGGGGGAGTAAGTGTCCACACTAACCCTAAAAGGATCTCTCTGAAACAAAGGCGGATTTAGTTTTAAACGTCTGAAAACCGGCGGGCTACACCTCCTTCCCGCCTTGGCTACAAGAAAGCCCTCCTCCTTGATGATCCCATTCTGGATGTAGGGAAGCAATCTGTCACACAGCCAGGGTGGCCCGGCCTTCAGGTTGACTTGCCTGCTGTCTGTGTCCAGTCCCACGAAGTCCTCCTTTTCAAATAGGATGTAGAGGAGGGGGGTCTTCTCCCCAGAATTTTCGGGGTCCCCATCCAGCCACTTGGACTTGGGCAAGATGAAGAGTGACTCAGTGAAGTCGTCGATCCTCTTCTCCACCACCCTGCAGTCCTCGTAGATTGAAGGCCACGTCGGTGTGCGGCTGCTCGGCCACCTCCCCATACAGCACAAAGACAAAGAGCTGAGAGTCGTAGAGCGTGGTGCCATACAGCTCCTCTGTGCGTGGAGCTTCTAGAAGGTCTTGGCCAAGAGGCAGTCAGTAATGGTGACAAGGCCCATGACATTGCGGTGGGTCTGGAAGTCACTCCATCCATTCTCGGGCGCATAGAGATACCTATAGTAGATACAGAGTGCCCACTGGGAGCCGCACGGTCTGATCTGGCTCACCAAGGAGATTCCATTATAGATGCAAAAGAAATTCTCTAAGATGATCCCCACGGGTTGGACCACAATCGGGAGAGTCTGGCGGTCCTCAGCGCACTGCATGTAGTCAGGGGCGTTCATGTTGCAGGCGCTGCCGAGAAGGGAGGGTAAATCGATGTACATACTGTGCTGTGGGCTGCGGGCCTCACTGGGATGCGGCGACCTGGTGTGCACCAGCCAGAAGGCAAGGGAAGTCCAAGCAAATCGGGGATAAGTTTGTCCTCAGCGTCTGCACATGGCTACTGAAGCTCAGATCACATTACCCAGCTTTTGGTCTAGGCTTCCATCCCCTGCAGAAAAGGATCATTTCTTGTTTTCTGTTTCCAAGCACCTAGGCAGGCCCTGATGCAAAGTCGGTGCTCAAAACTGCTGAATAAATGAATGAATAAAGGAACTGCTTCCCCACCCCTCAGCAGGATATAATGCAAAGAACCATAGTAGGATCAAAATATCTGGATTTCAACGCCAATTTATTTGAACTCCTAAGGTGCAGAATAATGGGTAAGAAAACTTGCTTTGGGGAGGAGGGTACAGTTCAGTGGTAGAGCACGTGCTTAGCATGTTCAAGGACCTAGGCTCAATCCTCAGTACCTCATTTTAGAAAAATGAAACAAATAAATAAACTTAATTAACCCCCTCAAAAAATATTTTCTCCATTCAAAATTCAAAAAAAACCACTTTGCAATTGACACAACATTGTAAACTTGACTATACTTCAATTAAAAAAAAACTACTTGCCTTACAAGAATATATCTGGATTATGGAAGTTTGCAAATGTAAAATGCCTAGGGTACCATCTGCATAAGAAGAAGGAACTGTACAAATGTACTATCCCTCATTTATGAGCTATTTTTCCTTTGGGGAGATTATAACCTCTCAGAGATATTTTTCTCATATTAAAAAAAAAAAAAAAGAAAACATTACCTGATTCTCCATACTGCTGAAGAATCAGATAACCCTATGAAAGCATCTGACCCACAGAGTTTATTCAATAAATGTTTGTTGAATGAATGAATAAACAAGCAAAGTGAATGCTGCTCCCTGCCACAGACCATCATAATGGTACTGCTTGGAAATGCCATGCCCACTTTCCACCCAAATCTTCACTAACCACGTGGGTGACCTGGGCAGACCTGTGTGCTTCTCTCAACACCAGTTTATTCATAAATAGAAATGAGGGCAATAACACAAACCTAAAAGGGTTAGTGAGTCACGAATGAATAGTACCCCAACTTTGCAAGATGGAACTATTAAAGAAAATTGGGCAAAGAGTCCATAGGCCCTCTCCATATTATCTCTTACAACTACATGGGAATCTACATTACATCTAAAAATAAAAAGTCTATTATTTTAAAGAGGCTATTGAGTTTAAATCAGCTCACCGTCTCAAATAAGGAACACACAGTACAAATAAGAGAATGCGCAGCCCATGAGATGCACTCAGTAAATATTCCCACTGAACCCACTGGTCCCTCCAAATTCAGAGCATGAGGATGTGTCCTCGTGGCCAGAGGCCACTGCACCTGAAGCTAAAAAAGCTAATGGTCCCCACTTTCAAAAGCCCCTGCCACCAACCTAGGTCTAATTTTGTATTTGTAATTATTTTTCTTTTTATAAAATAGAAATCCCCAATTGCATAGCCTTCAGGTCACCAAAACCTGACCACAGAGATCATGATGGCAACCCTCCTTGGTGAAACAATAAAATGAAAAGCCATTTCCACAAGACCTGTGTGTAAATCTACTAGGGAACTTCATCCTGGACTGAGAGGAAGAGGACTGGGGAGGAGGGGGCAATCTGAGGCACACAGACCCATGGGCCACCTGTCCCACGATGGACATTACACTCAACCCTCACCCTCCAGGAACTTCAAAATACACACAGACAGAGTGATGTGGACAATATATATGTATTTTTAAAGAAATTCCGACTCTCTAGCAGGTCTTGTATCTACCGAGACACAAATGGCTTATGTGTATAATGTTTCACAAAAGCCTTAAAACATTACCACCCCAACTTGACACATTAAGAAACTAGGGATAGAGGTTTATCACATTGTGCAAGATTAGAGAGATGCCACATCAGACACTGTATTTAAACCCAAGCCTTTGCTCCAGTGCTCACACAAGAAAGTGTGACATACTGCCCCTTTCCTGCCCTCTCCCTGCAATAAATCTCTGAAGAGTCTTTTCTGTGCCACGTGGAATCACAATCACGTCAATTTACCACAAAGAGCTATGTGACTCCTTGGAGGACGTGTCAAAATCTAAAGGGTTGTGATGGGAGGAGAGATTTGAATTTTCTGTTTCTCAAAGGAAACATGGCTTTAAAAGAAACTGAAAAGCACTTATCTAGTCTAAGCCCTCATTGTGCAGAGAAGGAAATGGAGGCTCAGAAGAGATGAGGAAAGGGACTTATTAACAAATATTGCCTCAGTGCAACACCAAGCCAGCCCTGGGCCCTTCTGGGGGAGTACCTGGAAGGCCCAGGAAAATGATTGTTAGAAAAAGGAAAGAGAAGAAGCATACAAGGCCCTGTCTCCACACCACCATACCATGAAGTTCCACCAGATTATCCAGTATTGGGTGCAGCCAAAATTTAGGTGGGCTAAAGAGGTTATAGAAACCTGGAAGTCTCAACCATAGTGGAAATTCCAACATTTACTGTTTTTTTCCAATTTCAAGCATCAGTTCAGTGGGCGCTCCATACGAGGGACTACACGAGGCCTGGAGTTCTCCCAAATACAGATCTCTATTATCACGTGTGCAAACCACACACAGGCCCACCAGAAGAAAAACGCCCACACATAAGATGGAACTACTGAAACAGAAAAGAGCCAACCAGCATATATTGCTAGCAAAAACGGTGCTGCCAAAAATAGACTCATGGACATAGAAAGCAAACTGATGTTAGCAGGCAGGAAAGGGAGGATTAACAGATACACATTAATAAATATAAAATAAATGACAAGGACCTACTATATAGCACAGGGTACTATTTTCAATTTCTTGTAATGAGTTGTACTAAAAACAATCTGAAAAACATTTATATACATATGCTTAAGCTTATAACTGAATCTCTGCTGTACATCTGAAGCTAACCTGGTAAATTTACAACACTTCAATAAAAAATAATTTTATATAATAAGTAAAAATAAAAGCAACGCCATAAAAAAAAAAAGTAAAAGAACACGGTAATCCCCTTAGCTGTAGGTGGTGGAGAACTCTGCAAGCACCAAGTCCACTCGAATACTCCAGCACTGGCGGTCACTCATTCTAACCATCAGAGAATCACTTGGCTTCTACGAGGTTACTTTTCTCTTCAGTGAAAGGCTACAGTTGCATCTAATGATGTATTGAATCTCATCATTCACAAACCCAAGAATTAATGAGGATTTCCCATAGGCCTGGCTCTGGACAGATGAAAAGATAGGGTCCCAGATATATTCATGTGTAGAAGAAGTTTATGCCATAAAGACATTAATTCTTCCTGCTTTGATAGACAGATTCATTGCAATTCTGATTAGAATTTCTCCCAGATATTTCATGGAATGTAACAAGTTAATTTATGGTCAGGAACAGCCAAGAAACTTCTTTAGAACCACCACTGGGAAGGGGTGGATAGGTCATGCATTTCAACTGGTCTTTCTGATGTGATGAAAACGTTCTGGAATAATAATGGTTGCACAAATGTGAATATGCTAAAAGCTGCTGAATTGTAACATTCAAGTGGGTGGACTTCATGGTGTGTGAACAATATCACAATAAAGCTGTTATATGAAAAAATCCTTCTTGCCAATTATTTTTCCCTCTCTACTACTAGTCTGTCCCACAATTTAAGTAAAACAAACAAACAAAAAAAACCAAAACAAACCAGATTTTGCCAGGAGCTCTTTAGGAGTGCAATGTCCCTGGGTCTCCAACGCCTAGGGTTGTGCTGTTCCTGTTAACACACAGTAGCTGGGCTGGACTAGTTACGGACTATAAGTATCTTTTTAAGATCGACGGTCTCACGTTTCACCCTGGGAGAGTGAATGATGGAGGATGAGACAGCCTCATGCCTTCAGCTCATTTTTAACTGAACCAAGCCCTGCTTTCACCACTGTAATCCCTCTCAGTATAAAAACATGTGACATCAACAAGCACCGCCATCATAACACCTGAAAGTGTTCAAGGTACTTACCTGGGGCAGAAATCCTGATCAAGGAGACAGAAGCTCCCTCAGCACTGCCGCTCCCTTTTCCCGACTCCACCAGGAGAAGCTGGGAGTTACAGCCGCGGGCTCTCAGCCTGGGGAGCAGCGCCCACGCCGCTAATCTGGACCTCAGGGATCGGGAAAGGGAGAGGAAGGCAGCCCCGGGGTCGCGGGGCAGGGAGAGCGGGGTGGGGGACGCGGGCTGCAGCCCCGCTCGGAGGCCAGCCCCAGCCCCAGCCCAAGCCGCCCGCCCCGTCCGGGTGTGCAGACCCCGCCCGCCCGGGACACAGCCCGCCCAGTGGTGGGGACGGGTCGGCGGCCTAGGAGAGGAAGCCCGGGAGGGGAGGACTCGCGGGCGGGAGAGGGGAAGCGGACGCCAGCCGCGGACTGAGGGGAGCCCGGCTGGGCCAAGAGGCGGCAGGGGCACACCTGGCCCTGGACAGCTGTGGCCGGGGCGCCGGGGCAGGTGGCGCGGGCAGAGGGGTCTGGCCCGAGCAATCCAGCTGAACACACGCTGACTGGCGCCCTGGGGGGCTGTGACACGCCGACCGCCCTCCCGCAGCCGCCTCACCCCTTTCCCGATATCCCCTCACCTTGCACTTCCACAGCCAGAGGCCCCGGCCCCAGGCAGTAGCCAAAGGCCTACAGGGCGACAGAGCTGAGAAGCCATTGGGGCCGATCCCCGGCTCGGAGCTGGAGCTTCCAACCCGCGGTCCAGCTGGCAGCAACTGCGCATGCGCAGGAGGGCCAGCGATCCGCTCTGGGTCCTGAGAGAGAAGGGGAACCGAGGGAGGGAGAATAGGGGAGGAGGAGGGGAGGCGGGGAAAAGTGGAGGGAGACACATGGACAGGAGGAGCAGAGGGAAGGCAGTTATCTGGAATTGGGAGGGGAGTAACAGAGATGGGGAGAAAGCGTTTTACCTCTTGTGGCACCCCGAAGGAGGCAGCAGTCCTGCCTATACACCCTTCTCTTACCCGTCATTGCCCACAGCTCATATTTTACGTCCCTGGCCCAGCCCTCCAGCTAAGGTCTCTGCAGAAACCCTACGGGTATCATACCCGTTGCCCCCACAAGGAGCTAGGTTTACTGTTGCTCAGGGAACCAAGCACCCGCAGGTGTTGTTTCTCAGAACTACCTTGGGAAGAGTACATATTCCCCTTTTACACGCTGGGAAACAGGCAGGCACGATCTCTGCCTTAGCTCCACTGTCCCAAATGTTGGGCTGGCAGGGAGCGGGAGGTAAAATGTCAGAGCCCCAGAAGGAGCAGACTGCCTGAGTGTTGGTGTAGAGTCCCCATCCCTCCTGGGTAAACCACACCCCAACCTCGGGGAATAATCAAGGGCTCACCGTAGGCCCCTGTGTGTGGGAGAGCTGCCCTCAGTCCCAGTGTCCAACTTGCTAGGTAGGTAGAAGTGTTATTGAGTCCAAATTCATTCTCCTCAGTGCAGGACAGGCCAGTAAGTTGGGAGACCAAGTGTTGGGGCATGGAATAGCAAGTTTCTGTAGACCTAGATGGCAAACTAATGTCCTGGAAAACCATCTCCCCAAGTCAGAATTCAGGCTGCTTTCCTATGTGCTTGGTTTTTGCAAACTTCTTGGTGTAGGAATTCCTTCTTGTTAGAATCCTTTGTTCTTGCAGCTATCTCCCTGGGTCAGATCCCTGTAAACCTCCAACCAAACAAACGTTATTTTCTATTCGCCAACGTGTTATCTTTATATGATTGGAAAAGTGTTAAATACCCTTAAAGGTCAGAGCCTTCAGAATAGGCTCTCCTGTATATTTTAGGCTCTAGGCAACATTGTTTTACAAGCAAGAAGAAGCCTAGGAGACAGAGCACAGGGTTAAAGTCAAAGGGACAGATCTAATATGGAGTCAGATTTCTTCTTTTCTATTACTGTGGCAGAAGCCACTTGAGGATTTAAATCCCTTTAAGTTAAAAATAAGTAAAACTTTAAAGGAATTTACATACATTGGTGGGAACTTGCATAGCATATCTGGAAAAGCACACAAAGGATTGTAAACATTGGCATCTCCAGGGAGGCGTGTAAGAACAGAGGATGAGGGAAAACTTCTTTCACTTGAGTATTTTTTGCTCTGTTTGAATTTTTTTAACCATATGCATATATTTCTTTTTCAGTTAAAATAAATGTGTAATGGAGCAAAGGAGTAACTAGCTCAGCAAATACAGCAGCCATAGACTCACTGAGTCATCATTTTCGATTTAAGCCAGGAAGCATTGATTGTCTCTCTCCTATGTGCCCAGTGCTGTTTTAAAACTCTTTTATATATTTTTTTAATAAAATAATAACATGCTATCCCTCACCCCTGCTCAGGGCTGGTGGGAAACCAACTGAGTTTTTATTGAGTTGTTTTCCAAGGAGTAGAGATGAGTTATAAACAGAACACAACTTCAGGGCAAAACAGGCGGACTGGTTTTCCAGCAGGCCAGATAGCGATGACGGGTTTTCAATAGAGGCGCACAGAGGCTGAGAGAGAAAGCCTCCAGGACCCTACAGAAAGCTGCCCACAGTGCCTTCTCCATGGCACTACTGAAATAGGAAAGAACAAATCTGACTCCATATTAGATCTGTTCCTTTGACTTTAAACGTGTGCCCTGTTTCCTAGGCTTAGTCTTGCTGTTTCTGCACCTTTTGTGAAACAATGTTGCCTAGATCCTGAAATATACAGGAGACCCTATTCTCAAGGCTCTGACTTTGAAGGATATTAACACTTTTCCATTCGTATAAAGATAACAAGATACAGAATAGAAAATAACATTTGCTTGTTGGAGGTTTACACGGATCTGACCCAGGTGAAGAGCTGCAAGAACAAAGGATTCTAACAACAAAGAATTCATGCACCAAGTTTGCAACAACCAAGCATTCCCGCTTCCCCTTTTTAATATAAGAAGAGCCTGAATTCTGACTTGGGATGATGGTTCTCCAGGACATTGGTCTACCATCTTCTCCGCTGGCTTTACAAATTAAAGCCGCTATTTCTTGCCCCAAATCCTTGTCTCCTGATGTGTTGGCCTATAATGCACGAGTAGAACAAGCGTGGACTCGGAAACACAAACATACATTGAAAGTACGCATTTGGTATATTAAATGACCTGCTTCCACTCGTATTCCTGAGGTTTTCTTCTCTTGACCACTCCTACTATATTTATGAAAAACCTGTCATGTGGACACATTTCCTTCTCTAGCCACTACCCTTCCATGTAAAAACTGATGCCAAGAAGGCAATGGAAGTTGCTAGAAGGTATTACCTGGCCAAAAAAGTGCAGAAGTGGGTTCTGGCTGATGTTCAGTAGCAGGCCGGGGCACCTGACAAGATGTCATAAGTACGGATAGACAGCTGGGCACCAAAGGAGAAGCTTCTAAACTTCCATGAGGGAATTGTTGGATAGGAAGGAACAGTCCCAGACTATAGCTCTGATCCCACCACGAGCTTCCTGGGCAAGGCTGGGCAAGTCATTTAAATTCTCTAGACCCGTGCTGTCCAACACGGGAGCCACCAGCCACATGCAGGATTATGATGTTATTCTGTAGCCAGACAGAATTATAAATAAACACTTTATTGCAAAGGGTCAGCAGGTATAATATTTAAAAACATTATTGGTTATCTTGCCCTAACAAGTTATTTTTGTATGTCTAGCTTTCTGTGGGTTGTAATGCCTGCGACTAATGTTTCCCTTACAGTGAGGTATTTTGAAATTATAAGTTACTGGACACAGTACACTCATATCACAGTTGAAAAAAAACTGATCTAAATAAGCAAGGTGATCTGACTTAGTAGTTATGAGCAGGGGCTCTGGGGCCAGCCTGCATAAGTATTAATTCTCACTCTCCCTCCAGGGAGTTCTGTGTGAATCTTGGACAAATTATTGTTGCTGTTGTTGTTGTTGTTGTCATTGTCATTGTTATTATTTGTGCCTCTTTTTCCTTACCTTTTAAATAGCGAGGAAAATGTAGACTCTATCCCCTACAGTGTTGGCAGGATTAAGTGAGTAAACGTCTGTGCTGCCCACTTCCCTGGGTTTCAGCATTCTCCAGGCAATCAGTGCCAAACGCAGTGGCATTCTCCACTGTCTTCGTCAGTCTGGGATTCTGTAACAAATTACCGTGTGTCGGGTGGCTTAAACAACCAGCATATTCCTTATGGTTTGGAGGCTGAGGCTTTCAAGTTCAATGTATCTGGGAGAGGATTGCCAGCTCGAAGATGGCTGTCTTCCCACTATCTTCATGGCCCAGAGAGGAGTGAGAAGCAAGCAATTTGGGGCCCTGTATAAGAACACTAATACCATTCATGAGGGCAATACTCTCATGACCTCATTTTATCCTACTAATCACCTCCCAAAGGCCCCGCATCCTTATATCATCAACCTGGGAGATGAGGTTTCGACATATGGATTTTGAGGGGATGCATTCAGTCCACACATCGGCTAACTCTCCCAAACATGCAGTCATCAAACCTGTAGCTAATTTCAAAATAATGTTTATATCTCTCTGCCCATTTCCATTCCTACATCTACTAACACTGAAGCCCTGCTACATTTTATTTCTTATTTTCCTTGTAGAGGTTTAATTGATTCCTCTAACTCCAAGGATTCGCTCACTCCAGTCTGCTTGACAGCCCTGCCAGGTAGGTCTTCCTTAAAACACCTTCCCACTTCACCTGGTAGTTTTTTAGGTGTAAATGTCAGAATTCTCTCCACACCCCATCCTAGACCTTTAATCCCTTACACTACCGCTCACTATGTTATTTTCCTATTACCACTGTAACAAATTCCCATAAGCTTAATAGCTTAAACCAGCACAGACTTATCAGCTTATGGCTGTGGATGTCAGAGATCCAACACAGTTCTCATTGGGATAAATTCAAGATACCAGCAGGGTTCCTTCCTTCTAGAGGGTCTAGAAGAGAATGTTTCCTTTTTTTTTTTTCCAGTTTACAGAGGTCACCCACCTTCCTTAGCTTGTGCCCCTCAACTTCCTCCATTTTCATGGTCAGCAGCCTTTCTGAACATTGCTCCATCGCTACACCTCCCTCTGATTTTAAACTCAGCTGGGAAATATCCTCCATTTTAAGGACCCCTGTGATTACATTCAGCCCACCTGGACAATCCAGACTACTCACCCTATTGTCTCATCTCAGGATCCCCTTGTCCCATCCCACTCAGGCAGTATGTATGTGGCTGTGACATTCACCTTGTGTAACATTTCCTCATGAGCAATTTATGGTTCAAGGCACTTATAAGTGACTTTTTGTTTTTCTTCCTTATCCTTTCTACATTCAGTTTGTCTGGTGAGATTATATGAATCCTTTTTATTTGTGCCCCTGCACTAATCTATAATAATGTATCATGGGTTTAAAGGCTAACTAATAGACAATTTAGGAGACAGAAATCCTCTAAGATTTTTAATCCTAAAATATCTGTCATCCCTTTTGCCATGTACAGTAACATGTCACAGGTGGCTACCCTGTGGCCGGGGAGGGACATGATTCTGCCATCACACTCCCCTCATTCTTACCAATGTGCTGATCAACTAACCAAGGATCTATGCTCTCCAACTCACTCACTTCCTCCTCCTTTCCATTGACTATCCTGTTCCCACCGCTTCCTTCATTCACCACATCAGGATTTCATGACCACATTCTCCCCTAAATGAAATGGGTATCTTGCATCTAATGCCTGACAGCTGTTCTTATTGTACATGCACACACTGACCTACACATAATCTCGTCCATCTCTTTATTTTCCTAGAATCTTCCAGAAGAATCAGTTCCATGATGATAATGATGATACTGACAATGATGACAGGGGCCTCTCAAGGATTCTGATAAAGAGGGAATCGATAAAGGGAGGGAATCATTGCAAAATTGCCCCAGAAACAGGCTTAAAGGTAAATAACTCTTATAGTGTTTAATGAAATTGACTAATATTTAACTATTTTTAAGACTTTATATCACTGAATTTAAAATTTTAATGGGAATTTTCATTCACCACTAACCAAGATTCAACTCTGGGACCAAAATCTAAGGATTTCTGTCTTCTAAAAAATTGTCCACTAGCCTTTTAAACACGTGATCCTTTTAAAAAGTTTAGTGCTGGGCTGAAAATAAGCAGGATTCATATAATCTCACGAGACACAGTGAATGTGGAAAGACTAAGAAATAAAAATAAAAAGCCATTCATAACGTCTTGAACTTTACGTTGCTCACAGGGGAAAATGTTTGCCAATGTGTGTGTCACATCAACATGACGACTGAGTGGGATGGGGAAGCTGATCTTCCTCATCAGTCATTTATGCTGATTTGTTAGATGCCAAAACAGTTTCCTCATTGAAATTGCTTCTAACAAGTATGGAAGAATTTAGGTTCTACCAAAAGCAGGCTGAACATTTTCCCCTGCTTTCAGGTCTCTGGACTGAGTGTCCCCACAAGAAGGACATGATTATGTTTCATAGGGAAGTCTTCCTGAGAAGCAACAGGCTTTTCTAGGGCAGAACTGCAGGGCCCCCCATGGAGGGCTGGAGGAGGTCTAGAGGGGACACTGGAAAAATAGCAGGAGTGAATTCAGATACTGCTGCTCAGGTCGCCAAAGACAGCATTGCTATCTCTAAGGATATGACATTCTCCCAAATTTTCCATGAGTGAAGGAGCCTGTGAACACTAAGCAGGTTGTTAAGACACAGCAGCACGTAATTTGCGTGACAACACAATTAGAGTATGATTTGATATTTGCAAAATAACTAGCCCATTGTTCTTTGAAACTGCAGCAGTAGCAATAGAAATAAAAAAGACTGAGCCGTCTTGGAGACAACAATCAATAAACAATTCTAAATCTGCAGAATTCCTTGACAATATTCAAGCAATGAGCTAGATGTGTGCTGCAGATACCTCTTACTGCAGGGCTCACTCCTGCAAAGCATAGAACTAGTTTCTCAGCACACAGAGGGAACCAAGTCAAGATTCCTAATCTTTTGAGATTTACTAAATGGCTGGAAAGATCAGACAAGTACATACAGGCAAATATGATTAAATGGAATCAAATAATATCAAATGTGATTTGAGCACAGACGAAAGAGAAATTCCTTTCACCTGGGATCTAGAGAGACTTCTTCAGAAAATGTGGCTCTGGAGACGGCCAAAGACATGGGTGGAATTTTGGCAGAACAGGATGTAAGGAATTTAAAAACTTATTCTATAATTCATATAAAAATTCAAAGGATCCCAAAAATCCAAAACAACTTTGAACAAGAAAAACAATGTTGGAAGACTTGCACTATCTGATTTTCAAACTTTTTTTTTATAAAGCTACAGTAATCAGAAATTATGGTGTTGGTGTAAAACAGGAAAATAGAATAATGGAACACAATAGAATGTTCAGAACTAAACCAAGACTTATACAGACAATTGATTCTCAAAAAGGATGCTGTGGAGAAAGGATCTTTTCAGCATGTAGTGCTGGAACAATTAGATAGTGATACGCAAAAAAAAAAAAAAATGAACTTTGATTCACACCTCACAAAATATACAAAATTTACCTCAAAATGGATCATAGATCTTAATAGGAAATCTAAAACTATAAAACAGCTAGGAGAACAAGCATAGGCTTAAGCTTTATGGCCTTGGGTTTGGCAAATTTTTCTTTGCTATGACACCAAAAGTATCATCTATTTTAAAAAGAAACTGATAGAGTGAACTTTATGAACATGAAGACTCTTCAATGCTCTTCTAAACACTGCTAAGCAAATGAAAAGACAAGCCATAGACAGAAGCTATTTGCAGATCATATATCTGATAATGGTCTCTCTTTGTATCTGATCCAGAATAAAGAGGCCACAAAATTCAATAATAATTCAAACACCTGAATGAATGAGGCCAGAAAACACACTTCAGTAAAGATATCCAGATGGATAATAAGCATATGAAAAGATGCTGATTAAAGGTGTCATTAGTGATTAGAGAAATACTTTTAAAAACCACAGTGAGATACTAGTTCACATACATACTAGAATGAATACAGTTAGAAAGACTGACCTTACAAGGTGCTGGCAAGGAAGTAGAGCAACCAGAACTGATACACACCACGAGGAATTTGCAATAGTACAACCATTTTGGAAAAGTCTTTAACAGATTCTTTTAAAAAGGTAAACACCTATGTACCATATAATCCAGACATTCCTCATCTGGTGCTTTAGAAAGGAAAAGCATATGTCCATACAAAGACTTATAACCAAATATTCACTGCTATTTTATTTATAATAGCTCAAGTTGTAAATAACCCATGCATCCATCAAGAAGTAAATGCAGAAAGAAATGATGGTCTATACAAACACTGCTCACAATAAACTCTTCAGTAAAAACTCAGCACTAAACAATACTCTACTATAAGACAAATAAGCTATTAATACAGCAACACAGATGATTCTCAAAATAATTACACTGAATGAAAGAAGTCAGACAACATAGAGTAGATACTGCATGAATCCATTCATATAAGGATCTTGAAAATGCAAACCAATATGTTGTGATAGAAAGCAGATCAATGGTTCCCAGGGGAAGAGACGGGGAGGGAGGGAGGGACAACAAAAGTCAGGAGAGAAGCTTTGTGGGTGATGGGTATGTTCACTGTCTTGAGTGTGGTCATGGTTCCTTGGGGATATTCTTACGTCAAAACATATTAAGCTGTACACTTTAAACGTGTGAAAATTATTTTGCCAAGTATACCTCAAAGCTGTTTTAAGAAAAAAGGCACTTTAGTCCTGATCCACCTCAGCGCCTGATTGGAGTGACATGATCAGTCCCTCACACTGTCTGCCTAACGGGAAGGTAGAAAAGCTCTCACAGAAGATAACATGGATTTTTCATTTGCAATGTCTGCCATGTAATAAAGAATTTCTAGACATGCAACATGTCCAGACTATATGACAGATAACATGAGAATAAGGAGCATTAGACAAAGGATGCAAACCCCAGGTGATGTAGGCGTCAGAGTTACCAATAAAGGCTATAAAATACTTTTAATATATTCAAGAAAATAAGGAAATGATGGGAGAATAGATAACAGGGTAGAGACTTTCACCAGAGAAATATACTGGAATGTATTTTTAGGAAAAATCAAACTGATACTCTAGAACTGAAGCTTTCAGCTCTGGAAACAGGTAAACAGAGCTAATTAGGATCCCTTTTAAGTAAAACTTTCAGTAATTCTGGGTAAAATATAACAACAAAGTAACACAGAGCTAACTATGGAGAGAGAAGTTCCCTGATGACAATACAAAGAGGACACTTAAAGCCCAGAGTGGTCATCTTGTGAGCTGATGCCACCGCACCCTGGAGGGAAGGGGTTTTCATCTGCACATAAATAAGGATACAATGTCCATGTAGGAAAAAGTGTCCATACCAGATGTAGAAGACTCTTCCTCTATATCTATATAGTCAGAGACAGAGATGTAAAGTGGCAGCAGAGGTCACAGTGACACAGGGCCCTGGGCCAAGGAGTGTGAGCACCTCTGCAAGCTGGGAAAGGTAGGATGACGAATCCCTCCCAAGAGCCTAGGTGTGGAACTTAGCCTTGGCCACTCGTTGGTTTTAGCCCACTGACATTGACTTTGCACTACTGCACCCTAGAACAGTGAGAAGATGAATGTGTATTGCTTTAAGCCACTGAGTCTGTGGTCCTTTGTTACAACAGCAATAGGAAAGGAACTCAGGAACCAATATGAACTTGAACCACAGGCTGCCTGCTGTGCTGGCAGGGAGTCCTTTGTCTCTGATCCTGGGGGAGTGTCCTGTCCTCTGGCAGCATCCACAAACTACCTCATGCTAACTTGGCAGTTTGCAGAGGGTTAAATCTTATCCCTGCACAGTTCTTGATATTTAGTTAATAAAAATGATGGTGTCATCATGGGTATTTTTCCATCTTTTAAATACCCTTCAGTCTTCTAATAAAGCTACTTCTAATTAAGAGACCATGTAAATAGTTTTCAATCTTCATAATAAATAACTGGTTTTATCTGGTTACTTAAATTATGAATAATAATGTTCACATTTGTAAAAGTTATTAAAATCAACATTGTTTAATGAAAATATCATTTCTTTTCGCATGAACATGTATTAACTACAAGAAATGTTCCATGCTTTCTTCTACGATTTACTGTTAGAGCCTTAAAGAATAATATTTTCCTCAAAAGATATTACGGCAAAGGGATTTCTTTTGGTGGAACTGTTCCGGCATCAAATCTGGTGCATGTCTCAGGCCACTGGCAACATAGAGATGATAGAAATTAGGAGGCATTATAAACACAGAATCATTTTTAAAGGAATTAAAAAAACTGGATGTGTGTAAACAAAGAATCAGAGAATATTCTGGTGAAATAAATGTATTTTTCAGCTTAAGCAAGACATGGGGTGAATAAATCTGAAATGAAAAAACCACCCAGAGATTAGCAGCGAGTCATGCATGCAGTGGAACTGATCAAAACCAAGTTGTTTCCAAACCAGTGTGCAGGCTTGATGCCTTCATGAATCAAATCTGTGTGGCACCAGGCCACCTCGAATACATGTTGATGAGGTATTTATAAGCCCTTCACCATCCCAAATCAAAGCCCACGCACGAGCCACAAGACCATCACCTACACATTTGGAAAACACACAACATGGTGAATAGCACTTTTCTTGTTCAGTAGCCGGTGGCAGCGAACTGTGAGCAGACAGAGATACAGGGACACAGAGGCACCTCCCCTCAATCAGCTGATAAACTTCCGTGCATCCCTGGGGACAGGATTGTCATCAAATGCACCATGGATTGATCCTCCTCCTAGGAAAGGAACCGTAGTGCTGTCATTAGGTTTGAGCAGGGGTGGGTGGAGGATCTCAGAAGAGTTGTTTCAGCACACCAATAGAATTCTTGGCCACCGTGACCACGAAAGACAAGTCCCCTGCCATCCCGGTAGGCACTTGGGCTCCTGACAAAAGCTGGGCTCAGTAAAGGGTTGAGTAGAAGGCACAGACCTGAGGGATGCCCCAGCAATAGGCAGGAGGTAGGGCCTGGTTTATACTGCTCTGGGTGTATCCCAGACTCATCCGAATACGAAATCAGAAATTTGCAAAACAGCAGAGCTGGGGTGGATCATCTACTCCAGACTCCTCACCTTACAGTTAAAAGGGTGGCAACCCTGACAGGCAAAGCAACGTGCTAAAGGCAGAGCGTGGAAGTGGCTGTGCCAGATGAAACGCAGCGTGCAACCCCCGTTCAAGGCCGCTGACTCTGACGACGGGGCCAAGGTTTCCAATGAGGAGAATAAGACAGTGTAAATACTTTGTTCCCCCTAAAACCCCAAATGTTTTTTAAAGGCACAAAAACTCACCTTAACTAGATCTCTTCTGAGGGGGCTCTCTTCTGCTTCTTCGTCTTTCTGTCTCCATTTCCCTCTCTCAGACACAAACACATTCAGTTTTGTGAAAGGGGACGTCCTTCCATACAAAGACAGACTTCACATCTTCAGAAAGATACCTGAGAAAGCACGTTTCTCAATTCAAGTCTTTGTGTGAGTTCTGGGCAACTGGCTTATTTTCTAGAACAATCGGTAGTTACAAAATCAGGAAATCATCTTCCACAAAGGCAGAGTTCTGGTCCGTGTTGATAAAGTTGGGGATGTCACATTTCATGAGTCTGTTCGGCTCCTCCTCTGGCCACCTGCTGCATCTGATGGCTTCCTGGAGCCGAATAACACTGTAAAGGGCTATGGTAGGGATACCAGCTTTGGCCTTGTCCAAGTGGTCCACTTCATTGATGTAGCAGTGAAAGAGGGACCTAGATTCGTCATTGCACTGCCAGAGAACACCTTGGGCAGCAGCGGTCTTCCAAAGTCTGACACAAAGCTGTTGAGTCTAAATCTCTTCTCGGGAGACTCTGCATTGCTACAAAGAAAACCAAAATAAAATATCGTTCACAGTGTAGCGCGGTGACCTGAAGAATCATAGTTTTTGCCATCTACTGAGGGTAAATCCCTGCACAGAGCATGCTGACATGCACTGGAATTGAAAGACATCACTTCTGAACACATACAATTAAACCCAAGGCAAAAGTCTAAAGTGAGGGCTCATGGACCATCCTAAAAAGACATCGTTCCCTGAGAATCCTCAATATTGGTGCCTCGCACACCAGTGTTTCTCCGTGGGACACTCAGATCTCTTCATCAGGATTCGTTAAAGTGCTTCTTAAAATGCAGAATCCTGGGGTGCACACCCTCAGAGTCTCCAGAGGTAGCGACTGGTAGTCTGTATTTTCATAGCCACCAGGATAACTAAACATGCTCAGGTTTAGCACCGCAGTCTACATCGGGTCACCTGAGCATCGACAATTCTGTCTCACGGGATGGGGGGTGCCATGTGTGTCAGGGTGCTGTCCTACCCATGTGTCTCCCCTGATTCTCAGAACTGACAGTGCTGCCCCATTGGGCACGAAATACCACCGTTTCACAATGCATACGCAGGGCGCCCGACTGAAAAACAATCAGTGATAGGAGAGGGGACAAAACTCAGCTTCCTGTTACCTTGTTTCACTTACTGTGGGACGAGTGATCAATTCAAGGGTAATAAATCAGTGAATGAGTGAATAACATGACTCGCGTTAGTCCCACGAGTGCCTGGAAGAGCAAGCCTGGGCACATTGAGAACCATAACAGCCCATCTACTTAAATGTCATCCTCCACAGATCTATGTAAAGGTTACTTCCACCCAGGCAGTGACTCCAGAAGGGCAAGAATCATGTATGAACACACTCTCAAATCCAGAACAGAACCTGACAACAATTAGGCTCTGGAGTCTGTGTTTAGCGAGTGTGGAATCTCAGTGTTTCCAGCTCTTACACCTTGCCTTCCCATCCCACCACACACGATATGGCCCTTATGTCCAGTTCTCCCGGGGCTGGGGCCACGGAACCCATTTATAGGACTGGAAGAATCTGATCATTTAAACCATCCCCCAGATTATCATCAAGAGTCACCTGCATTTCAGGGATCAGTAATCCCAGAAGCTTTGCAGTTCAGGCAGCTGAGGGATTTTTATATCAGCTCTGTCTTCTACTGTGACTGCCTGGGTGACATCAGACAAGGAATTCTGAAAAGCCTGAACTTTTCCTTTCAGGAATAATCTAATTAACAAATCTCGTTGACCACTCAACAAATGTGATGTGAAGATCAATAATTTACACAGGAGTACAACATTCACTAGGTCGTGGATTTAGAATCAGAGGAAAATCATTTTAGAAAGCTTGACAGAATGTAGCTTTAATGCGAATTTAAGTATTCTTACCTTTCAGTAAATCATCTTCCCCTACTTATCACTTCACCCAAGTTTAAAAGATGTCTGAGAACAGGGATGAGTGTGTCAGCAATCTGAGACCCAATAACCTAAAATGTCACCTAGGAAAAAGAGGGAAGTAACACATTTTTAAAAAGCATGGTGAGGATGGCGGGGCCATCCCCAACCCCAGACTAAGAAGCTCTGAGTAATAGCTTTCCTGCCTGCCTGGGGCATCAGCTGATGTGAAAATCCACCCAGAAACCTCACTGTCCAGCAGCTCTTCCATAACACAGGCTACACTTTCTCAGAATTAAGAATTGCGTCCAGTAACCACTTCGCTGAAGAATAAAGACAAAGGAGAACAAGAGAGTTCTGCCCCTCCCAAGGGAGAGCCCAGACCTCGGGCTGCATGCACTGCGCCCACCTCCCTGGAGAAGAATAAACTGGAGAAGGGCGTTCTGCGAAACTGCGGCAGCAAAGGTTGAGATGGGAACAAATTGACCAGCTGGCCAGGGACAGCCCCCTCCGTCGCTGCCTTGGCGGCTGCCTCAGCCCTCTCAGCCCATCCTGCCCACCTCCGGTGGCTAAGCTGTCAGAGAAATTGCTTTGCGACCTGGAGCAACAGAGGCTGCCCTCAGGCCAATCTGCGGAAAAGATGGGAGCTAAACCCCCAGCTCCCGAGCGGCAGGCTCCATACCCCCGCCAACACCCCGACGCCCCCGCACCCTACCGCAACCCCAGGGAAATATGACCCGAAGAAGTGTGACCTGGGAACGAGGGGCAGCAGAGGCCGCCCCCACGTCAGGCCTGCAGAGAGATTGGAGCTTATCCTCCAGCTCTCCAGGGGCAGCCCCTGTCCTCTCCACCTCCTGATCTCACCGCGCCCACCTTCCAGGAGCAATCAGACCAGGTGTGGGGTGTCAGGCGAATCTTGCGCCAGAGAGGACGTCCCCAGGCCAGGTCAGGGGAGAGGAGAAGAAGTGGCCCCATTAGGCGGGGCAGCCGGCCGTCGCAACTGCCTGCCCCTCGACCACATCGGGCCCGTCTCCCAGGAGCAAGCTGACCTGGAGACGGGCATCCGGCTTCTTGGGCAG
Organism: Vicugna pacos; assembly: GCF_048564905.1. NCBI lineage: Eukaryota > Metazoa > Chordata > Mammalia > Artiodactyla > Camelidae > Vicugna > Vicugna pacos. The sequence goes on from NW_027328783.1 coordinate 3,864,081, forward strand.
CAGAGGACGCGGATAGGTCACGGGGAAGAGGAGAGCAAATTGACAGGCTCCGCGCTGCAGGTCTTCTACCCCCGCCATCGCCACCCCCGCACCTTAAAGGCACCGCCCAGGGCGCCCCTCCCCCAGCAGGCTGAGTGGGACAGGTGCGTCTGGTGACCTGGGGCAGGAGAGGCCACTCCCACACCAGGCCATCGGGGAGACGGGAGCCAATCCACCAGCTCCCCAAGGCAGCCCCTACCCCCGCAGCAGCCACCACTCTTGCCCATGACCTCACAGTGGCCTTCTCTAGGGAGCAGGCTGACCTGGAGATGGACGTCCGACGAACTTGGGACAACAGGGACCGCCCCCAGGGCAAACCATGGGGGGAAGTGGGAGCAAATGGACAAGTTCCATGGGAAAACCTGCTGCTGCTGCCACCCCCCCCAAAGTACCAAGTCCAACTCCCGGGGTCAGGCCGACTAGGATACACGCGTCTCATAACACAGGGCAACAGCGACCGCCCCCAGGACAAGACGCGGGGAAGATGGGAGCAAATGGGCCGCTCCCCCGCTGCAGGCCCCCGACCACCGCCACCCCTGCACCCTGACTACCCTGCCTCCCGCCCCCAGCAGGCAAAGTGGGACAGGGGTGTCCCGGGACCTGGAGCAGCAGAGGCCGCCTTCAGGCCACGCGGTGCAGACATGGAGCTAATCCACAATCTCCTCCGGGGCAGCCTCCCTATGCCTGCAGCCACCACCTTACCAGCCCCCTGACCGCACCGCACCCATCTCCCAGGAGCAAGCTCACCTGGAGTCGGACCTCAGGCAAATCTCCGGCGGCAGACGTCGCCCCCAAGCCAGGCCGTGGGGGAGAGAAGAAATGGAGCAACTCCCTGGAACACATCCCCTGCCCCTGCCGCCTCCGCCGCCGCCTCCCAGGAGCAAGTTCATCTGGAGACCCGCGTCCCGCCTCTAGGGCAGCAGAAGCCGCCCCTGGCTCCGCCTCCGGGGAGAGCGGAGCGAATTGATCGGCTCCCCCGCGGCAGCCTCCCTCCCCCCGTGGGTCCCGCACCTTAACGGCCCCGCCCCCACTCCGCACTCAGCTAGCTGAGTGGGACAGGAGTGTCCGGCGACCTGGGGAAGAAGAGGCCGCTACCAGGCCCAGCAGCCGGGACAAGGCAGCTATTCCACCCGTTCACCAGGGGTAGACCCGCTCCGCCCCTCTGCCGCTGCCACCGCCCTCTGACCTAACCGCCCCACCTCCCAGGAGCAAGCTTACCTGGAGTGCAACATCTGGCGAATCTCCGGCGGCCAAGCCCCACCCCAGGCCAGGCTGCAGGGAAGAGAAGAAATCGATCGGCTTGCCCGGGCAGCCTCCCAACCGCCACCGCCGCCGCCGCCGCCCAAAAGCATTGCAATAGCCTACCGGGGTCAGGCTGACTGCAAGGATGTGCACTTGCCTTCTTATCCTGGCCAGGTCCCTGAGCACCTCCCTGCATCCCTACACTCCCTGCACCTCTGCACCCCTGCTACTCTCTGCAATTCTGCATCCCTCCACCCCCACATCCCCTGAAATGCCTGCGCCCTCCACAGCCCCTGCACCCCTGTCACCAGTTACACTTTTGTGCTGCTTACACTCCTGCACCCCTGCATGTCCCACACACCACCTCTTGGGCCTTTGGCAGAGTCTCTGCTGTTAGACCAATGCACAGTGACTCACTCTTTGCCAGTATATGATGCATCAGTGGACGTCAGGGGTTGCCTGCAGGAAGGTACATGTTCCCGGTCACTAGCCTGGGCCACTAGGGTGATCTCTGTGAGGTCACCCAGGACGGGTTCAGAGATGCTGTTCTCTGGGAAGAGAGGAGTTGAAACCGGTCTTGAGGGCAGAGCTGTGCTCACCAGGCCGTCCACGCTTCATGTTTTACACAGGGCTTCGGAGAAGTGAAATGGATCCGGCCAAGTAATACCGGCCTGCTGTGAGCCCACCTCAGTCCTGGGCTCTGAGTCAGACCGACTGGCTCCCTCAATCAGGGCCCAGTTTGGGCACCTGAATGGTCCCTTTGAGGCATCCCAACAGTTCTCAGGATGAAGTCTGGCTGCTTCCACCCCATGGCCCTCCCTCCTACTGTGCTGGCCTCAGGAAGGTTCCTTATATGGGGAAGAAGGCAGCCCACACCCTACCCCACCCCTCACCTTTCTCTAAACCAGGCTGGTGCTCTCTCTGCCCCTCAGAGTCTGGGAAGCCATCCCTCTTCAGTTATGTCCCTTCTGAGATGGACTTGCTTCCACTCAATTCTAGGTGAGGATGCACCATGGAATGCACTGGGTAAGAGAACCAAAATAAATAATTTCTTCTGTGAGGTTGTCTGTTTATCTACTGGGGCTGGGCTGTGTGTAGTTTGCTACAGCTATTGGTGTGAGAGGCTAAAACAGCCTGTGTGTCCTTGTTTTCATCTCCCCGCTGTCTTTGGGTTTTCCCTAGACACTCCTGAGACATTTACTTCTGTTAGTATTATTCCTGTTATTACACACGGGCCCTACTGACATGGAGGTAAGGTGTTGGGGGAGCGGGACAGAGCAGGGCATCTGCAGTCCTGTGATTAGTTCTCATTGAGCCTGTGCCCTGAGCTGTGACCTCCGCAAGTGTGTCTCTTTCCCCCCACCCCAATTTGGGTGACACAGAAGGGATTTCCCTTCTCCCAGGTTGGTTAGGCTCTGGTAAAATAATTTCTCATTAAAAAAACAAACAAAAAACAACTTCCCCCAATGAAACAGAATGTTCTGGGTGTATTTCAATACAGTTATTTTCTCCTCTCCAGGCAGGAAGCATGAGGAGTTATCCTCTGACCTTCATTCTGAGAACAGGACACGGTCCTGGATGTAAAATACATGAAAAAGAGCATGGGGCCCCTCTGACTGGCCCCCTGGAGTTGTCACACTCTGATTTCCCCACACTGAGCCTCCTGCTGGCCTCAGGGACCTGTTAAATCTGCCTGCCCCCGGGGTTCTTACAAAAGCAGGTTCTGCCTTGGGAGCTGTGACTCTCCAAGCCTGCCCGCTGTTCCCTTTGCAACCTCTCTGGGTTGGAAACAGCTTTCCCCCTCAGTCTTCTGGGATCTAAGAAGAGCAGTGGGTTTGCAGCTCCCTCAGATTTGGTGTTATTTTCAGGACAGGAGGAAGAACTTCTGAGCTCCACACGAGCTGGACCAGAGGCTGGAATCCTCCCTTCCTCTGCCACCGTGCAATCAGTGGCTGTGGTTCTAGCCGAGTTTCTGAAGATGTGGACTTAAACACACATATCCCAGCCCTCACAGGAGCACACAGTCCTATAAATCCCCCTAGTTTCCACTGGTAACTATGGAGCCGATGGGGACACGGGTTTCGGGACCACAGAGGCCTGACTGCACGACTTGCTCCATGGCCTATTTACGTGGTTGCTCCGGGCCTTGTCTGAAGTGGCTTGTTTACCACACCTGGTACGTAGGAAACACAAAATAAGTACTAGAACCTTCACTTTTTCTCCCTCCAGGGCCTTCAAACGTAGAAAGTAATAAGTGAACTCAGACAGCCTAGTCACCACAATGAGGTCCGTCCAGCCTGGCTCTCCTGAGTGATGGGCACTGACTTGCACCTTAACTCGGAACAGTAGGGGAACTGCCTTCCTCTAACTGGGCCTCTCCCCACACCAGGCACGCCCGCAGCTCAGACGGGGCCAGCTCCCCAACTGAGGTGTGTGCTGGTGGCTTCAGTGTGACCTGGCCCTGCCGGGACATGAACCTGCAGTGAGTGAGGTGGAGGGTCGGGTGGAGGGGGGTCCCTTCTGGGGTGGCAGGGGGCCCGGTAGCACCCCTCCCAGCCTGGTGCCTGGGGCTCCCTAACACCTCCTACAGCTCCTGGGTTGGCTCCGGTCCTGGCCACTCCACACACCCTCCCAGTATCTTTTCATTATGCCCCTTTTCTGCTTTTATCAGCGAGAAGTGGCTTCTGTTGCTTGTTCAGTGAAACAGTACATCGGGAAACCAGACTACTTCTAACATCAGTAAAATACCAACCTCGGTCAGCTCGCCGGGCAGACCGTGCAGCACAAAGGCCTGAACAGGGCTGTGCGAACGGCTTACGTGAAGGGTCCTCAGCATCTGTCTTCAGAGATACAGAAGCTGATGGTTCAGGTAAAACCTCAGGGTGGGATTGAGGAATCCAAAGCTGGTTGGTTTCAAAGGCTAATTGGTCAGACCAGACCCCTGAGCTGTGGTCAGAAGCCTGGCTCACCGTCACGCAGACTCAGCGCCCTAAGTGCCGGGTGGGGCCGGTGCTGTTCCCTTTGTAGGCTCTCGTTGGGGATTCAGTGTAGCCCCTTAAATACAGCAGAAATTCCAGCCCCATTAGCCCCCACCCTGAGTGTTCCATGACACAAATCCCGGGAGTGTTTAATTTTCATCTTTGTTTAGGAGGATGAAGGTGGTTCAAGAGAAGACATAAATTCACACTTAGTGACACAAGGTCACAGCCAGTACTTCCTCCACGGAGAGCTATGTGCTCCCACAGTGGTGGCTGGGGGCTCGGCAGAGACCCTCTGCTGGTCCCAGAAGGACTCGCTCCTCTGGCCACAACTCATGGGTTGGACAGCAGATCCAGACGGTGACAGAGCATCTTTCCTGGGAATTTGGAACTGACACATAGAAATCAAGTTCACTCATCTGGAGTTTGGCGGAGGGGAGGGGCGGTGGTTGGAAATCAAATGAAACCAGAGCATGAGAGACACTTAGAAGTGAAAGAGCGAGAGACAGAGAGACTGAGCTTGTGAGAGCAAATAGTCAGAAAGAAGGCAAACAATCAGGGGACAGAGGAATTCCAGCTCCTGACTGTCTAGTCTGTCCCAGCCCATCAATGACCCCGTGAGATGTTTAATAACATTCCAGTTTTGCAGATTAGGAAACAGGCTGAAAGAGGTGGGGGCTGGGTTTGGGGGCACAGTTAATTCAATTGCCACTGGACCCCACACTTCCCATTGCCTGAAGGCACCCTAATCCTCACTGGGACCCCTGTGGTCCCCTGACAGCCCAGCACCCTGATCAAAGGGACCCTGCGGGAGTGGGAACCCCTCTTGAGTGTGGAGAGTTCCCTGCCCCGAGATGCCATGCATCAGCAAGCTCCCGCTCACCCCAGCTTAACATCAGCCCAGCTGTACAGTCTCCCAACCCGCTTCCCTCCCTGCCAGGCACCCCCAACCTTACCACCGAGTGTACTGCAGGAATTCAGGCACAGGGATGCCCAAATCAACACGAGCCCACCGGCTATAGAAACAGCAGACTCCCAGCCCCGCCTGGGTTGCGAGGGGACAGAAGGTGTCCTCAACTTTCATGTGTCTAAAACAATCTTCTTCAGCTGGAGGTTCTAGAGAAAAATAAAAGGTCCAAAACATAGTTCGGTGAGGAATTCCTCCAAGGACCTGACTCCAGTGTCTACAACCATGTGTACCTACCCCCGGAATTGGGGTGAAGGTGGATTATTGATCAGCACAACCCCTGGTGGCCCAGCTCCTTGGCTTGGCTGCCCAGAGGGGGCTGGGGGAATGGGTAAGGCCAGGGCACTCAGGAAAAGCACAGAGGACCTGACCTCTCCCTTCTGCACTCGTAAACCCTTCCCCAAATCTCAAGGCATTGGACAGAGATCCGCCACAATAATGAGATGCTCCCATCTCTTCACTCACTCCTGTCGGTTCACTTACATGCTGAGCATCCACTGGGTCCCAGGACAAGACACATAGAATGGCTGATGGGACAGGCTTGGTCCTTCCCCCTGGAACCTGTTCAATCTGATCAAAGAATGATCACTCATAAAGAGTTTCTCAAAATTATACAGAGACCAAAGACCAACTGCAGAGTGAACCAAATTTAAAAATATATATGAAGATCCCCCAGTCTCCCCGCCTAAGGTTAACAGCATAAAGCAAAAAATTCTTGCCTTTAATCACCAGGGAAGTTGTCACCCCCTCTCAGGTGGAAAGGAGAGTTATTCTTTGAGCACGTCACAGAAGTGCTCCATCGGATTGGACCAGGGCATCTACATTCATTCAGCAAATGTGTATAAGCTCCTACTACATACGGGAATCTCCTAACTAGACCGTTCCCAAGGCTCTCGGGCTTTATCAGTCAACAAAATAGACATGACTCCCCATCACTGGGGGCTCAGAATTTTAGCAGAGGAAACAGGCAGCATGTTGGGGTAGCAAGAGTTTGGATAAATTTTTAAAAAAGAGTGATATGAGCAAACTCGGGTGATGGCGGTGGGGTGGGAGGCAGGCAGGAGAGAATAAGGCAATCCTGGCAGATCTCACGGAGTAATGAACTTGAAGCAGAATAGATCCGGAGGAAGAAGGAAGAGCCGGAGCCAGAGGCCCCCAGAGTGAGGGGGAGAGTGTGGGCAGAGAGGCAGAGCACGCCGGGTCCTGAGGCCTTTGTGACGACTTTGGCTCCTAATGACATGGTGACCCGTTTAGTGAGTTTTGAGGGGAGGGGTGATGTAGTCCAACTTATGCTTTTGTGTTTGTGTTTTTTGGGGGGAAGTAATTTATTTATTTTAATGAATGTGCTGGTGATTGAACCCAGGATCTCAAGCATGCTAAGCATGCGCCCTACCACTGAGCAACACCCACCACCCCCAATGTATGTTTTTACAAGCTCCCTCTGACTCTGTGTGGATGAGAGATTGCAGGAAAGCAAAGATGGAAACAGAAGGCTATTGGTATCCAGGAAAGGCTGAAGGTGGCTCTTAGGAGGGCGGGGAGCAGAGAGCAGGTATTTAATTAAGACAGAATATCCAGAATTTTCTAACAAGCTGGATTTGCTGTCTGTGAGTGTAAAAGAAAGAGAGAGAAAGGACATGGTTCCAACATCTGGGCCTGGACAATGGGAGGGATGTCCTCTCCGGATGGGAAAGGGGATGGGAAAAGGTGGGGCTGAGCAGGTGGAAAGGGGCTGGTATCAGCTCAGTTCTTCAATGTCATGGTTAAGGGGTGTGTTACATATTGCCACAGAAGTGCCTAATAGGTAGAGGAATCTGTTTTCTTTTTCTTTTTAACATTTAAAAAATATAATTAAACATATTAATTGTATTATGTGAATGATTTGGGAATTTTGTTTCATGCCAAGTTATATGTTATATATAGCCAAATGGAGCATATATCAAAAAGGGGAGAAATGAGGGCTTTCACATAAACTGACTGTCCGTAACGTAGGTAAAATTTCAATAAAACCAGTCTTCAGGGCAAAAACCTCATCTCGGTGTTACATAAAAATAAATGAAAAACGACTATGTTGATGTACCATTATTTCATGTTACATAATAGCCCCAAACTAACAGTGTTTAACTATGAGGCTTGTAGAAATACTATTCGCTTTATTCACATAAATACAGAAGTGCAGAAATGTTCTAAGGTAGAATTAGCATCTTAGTGGGAATAATACATATTTGAGCATTTTACATGATATATATGTACTGATTCAAAATTTGGAAAAGTAATTTCATAGTAGAACATATGTATGAATGTGAAAGCAAGATGAATGAAAGGAAAAGAATGTGATGTGAGTCTCAGGGATAAAGGCTCAGATGGAAAGGGGAAATCAGGGAATTTTGGAGAAATCGAGAAATTGATGGCATGCCAATTTCCAAGGCTGGGTTGCTTCCACCAAAGGAATAGCAGAGAGAGAGAGGAGAGGCCCAGGAACCCACCCTGGGGAACACCCACAGTATATGTTTGGAAAAAACAGGAGACATTGGCAAAGGACCAGCCAGCAGGCCAAAAGCAGAAACAGACAGAGAGATGGGCTGGAGGTTGAGTGAAGCAGGAACACGGGGTAGGAGGGATGGAAGAGCTGGGTCAAATGCTGCCGAGGGGCCAAGCATGATGAGGAGTCAAAATTGACCACTATATTTAGCAACATGGGGTCACTGATGGCCTTGACAGGGCAGTTTCCATAGAGCGAGGGATCAGGCGAAAAGCCAGAATGGGTGTAAAAGGGGATGGCTCAAGAGAAGATGCAGACAGTGAGTTTAAACAACTCCTTAAAGATTTGCTGCAAAGACACAGGGTGGCAATTGGTGGGGGTGAATTAGGGTCAAGGAGTGCTGTTGGTTTAAGAGGATGGACGTTTATATACTGATGGTGCCAACTAGCAGGAGAACAAAATAGATGAGGCAGTGAAAGAGAGGATGGTTTTGGGAGTGACAACCCAGAGAAGATGGGAGGGATGGGGCCTCGGGGACTTTTGGAGGAACTGGCTTTCGATGCCACTTTTAATAAGCGGTGGGGCACAGAGAGTGAGGTCACAGACATCAGAAGGCGAGCGGATGTGCTGGGAGTTGCTTGTGAAATTTCTCTTCTGTTGGCTTGTTTGCTTGTTCAAAGTAGAAAACTAACCTTACCAGCTGAGGAACAAGGAGGAAGAAAGAGTTACTGGAGCCATGAGCAGAAGATAAGAAAGAGCCTTCCAGGGAGAATGGGACAGTAAAAAGGGCAGGGGGGGCGGGGGAGTGCGCTCCCAGAAAGTTACATTTTCTCTTTGACGTCCCCAAATGTGTGACGTGTTATTACCCTTCCTGCTGTCTACAAAATAAAAATTAATTATGGTTCAGAGGAAATGCTATTTCATTCTAAGAGGCTGCCTGTTTCTCAGGAATGGTCATCTTAAACTGCAAATATTACAAACAATGTTGAAAAGATGAACATGTGTACCTAAAATCCCCTATTTTCTATTAATCTGTTTACTACTCAGTTCCCCTATCAATAACACATAACAAATACTGCCATGATGGAGGTACATCGATGCTTAAAAGGAAATGAGATCTGTATCCTTTTGCTAAATTCCATGGCTTCCTTAATATGCAGTTCCACTTGGAATTTAGGAATGTCTGGTATAAGAAGTGAGAAACAGTTTGAGAAAATCCCGACTCAGAATTATACATCACAACCACATCTCACAAGTATATACAGCCGTAAAAAAGTTTAAAAGCAAAACTCCGTAACTACTCTTAAAGACCTTTGCAAACCTGGGCCTGCCAAGATGTTTCCAAACTGGAAAGGAACTCCAATCTCTTGCCTGGTACCGGACCAGAGGCTGGCCAGCCTTTTCTGTAAAAGCGAGAGAGTAAATATTTTCAGTTTTGCAGATCATTTTGTTGTAACCATGCAGGTAGGCAATAAGAAAGCTAAGAGCACTGGGAGATAGGAAACAAACGGGCATGCCCACACTCTCCCTTCCACTCAGGGCAGCTTCTCTGTGGTGGGGAGCTTTGCCACAATCACTCGCTTCTTTTTTCCATTGGTTTCTTTGTTTCCACCTTAGTGCTCGAGCTCAGAACTTCAGGTGGGCCTGGTCCTTCAGCATCCATGCAGAGAAGGCTGAGCGGGGTTGGGAACCCCACCTGATGGAGAAGAGAGATTACTGGGAGGGACATTGTGGAGGCCACCATGACACGAGACAATCACACCTTCCGGGGTGAAAGGGAATGAAGACAAGGGAAGGACACAGTAGTGGGACCCCTAGGTCGCCTGCCAGGCTTGTTCTCCCTCCACGGCAACCATGGGGGCCTGGGGGGTGTTGGGCTTCAGCTACGGTGATTAGGATGAAGGGACTCAATATAAAGGACCCTCCAACTCCTCACTAGGTTCCAAACGCAGCCCCTCTAATTCCACCCTCTGAGTTTCTGGAACTCTGCTGGAAGAATACATGAGCAGGCCAGAACCAGAGCCCAAGCCAAACATGACAGGGGCTCGTGGGGCTGTAACCCCATGCTCAGTGGTCGGGGACTCCTTGCAAATCTGCAGAAATCCCTGTTCCTCCTCATTCCTGGGAGAAACCCCAGATCTCCTCCTGCTCTGTCTGTTCTTCTCTTGAGGCTATTGTCCTGGAGGGATGCTGAGTCCTTGAACCTGGTCCTCCAAACGTACATAAGCAGCCTGTTCAATAAAACAAATTATGCACTTTTTCACATTTGCCAGTTTTTTGATTCCAGAAAGGCTGTGGGTCTCATTCTCACAGTCTCCTGTGCCCCCACCACATGGTGGCCCTCTGCTCATGTAAACACGATTTCCCACAACTGCACCCTGCCTCCCAGCTTGTCAGAGGGGAGTGTCCCACAAAGACACAGGTGTTTGTGAGGATCCTGTCCCCCAGCAGAAAGCCTGCTCCTGGAGCCACGGACAGGGATCTGGCCTCCTAAGCTGCTCAGCTCTAATTCAAAGCCTAAAGTGGGGGCCCCGAACATTGCTGAATGACTTTCTGAATCACCTGGACTGGAGGGGACTGATTTTCTTTCCAGGAATGGAGGTAGCGCAGCCTCCATTTTCAGGGCTGACCTTGACGATGGATCTAGTTCCCCCGACTGCACCGCAGGAAGGAGTGGCCCTTCCATCCCACAGGTTGGAGACCCAACCCAAGGGAGTACTGAAGCAGTGCATTGCTGCCAGGTCCAGCATCCCTGCAGAGTGGCCTCTGCCCTTGAATGACCCCCTTCCCAGGGCCTTTCTTGCCCGGACACCACCACACCCCAGGCTGTGCCAGAGCTCTGGGGCTCTGCGTGTCCAGGGCACACAGGTGGCACCTGAGCCAGGTGTCCCCTGGGCCTCAAGGGAGAGAGGTCTGCTTCTGCATCAGGGGAAGGTGACCCCACAAGGCTGGCAGGACACTCTCAATGTGGACCTCCAGGAGCCCTGGGAGCAGTTTCCCTGCAGGTGTTAAGAGCCATCATCAGGAGGGCAGGCCCCTCTTTGTGCAGACCATCCAGCAGTGCTGGGCCCACGTGCTGACCTCAGAAATCTACATGCCCCCAGGATACCCCAGGCAACCTCACAACTTCGTCACTTGGTGACCTGGGTACCACGAGCTCCTTGGCCATCCCATGAGGGTGGTCCTTGCAGGCATGGTCTCCAGGTTCTCCCGTTGAGAAATCCCCCTGGGTTTCTGTGGTCACAGAGCAGACACCAGAAGATTCTAGTCCTGCAGTGACCCCCACAGCAGTCAGCTCCCCTGTGCATGTCCAGGGACAAATGACAGCAATTTATTGCCAGGTACCGTGATGAACAAGGGGGTGGGATTCCATACTAAGTTCAGGATCCTGGTAACTCACTCTGCACCCCAAAAAGCTTCCATGAGAAATGTGTGTATTGGGATGTCTGTGCCCCTAGAAGAGCTGTTCCTGAGGGTTCCTGGGACCCTCCAGCCCCTCTCAAGGTTCTCAGATCCTGGGTCTAAATTTCTATCTGCCTCTTTTGGTGTACGGCCACCTGTGTCTCGTGGTCATGGGTCACTTTATTGCATGACTTGGCATGTTCTTAGTGCTCGTCCTCCACCCCTGCACTAGACTCCCAAGATGTTCCCACTGACCCTTGGCTCCCTGGGTGGCTCAGGGGGCCCTAAGTCTGCACCCTTCACTCTCCTCCTCTACCCCCACCTCTGGGGCCACCCCTAGGTGGACTTGGAGGTGTTTGTAAATGAGTCTTACACAAGGACATGTCTGGACAAAGCAGGACCCCACCCCCGGAAAACTCACCTGCTCCCTTCTCAGAAGAGGACCCCACAGCCCCACATTGCCTCCCAGGGGTCTACTCAGGACACAGTCCCCCAGTTCTGGGCAAGGTGTCTCCCTGGAATCCTTGCTTCCAGGAAGAGTCTCTCTGTCCTTCTTCAGAGTTTAGAGGTGTTCCCATGTCCCTGACCACCAAGATGCCCAGCACAGTCCCTTCAGTGACCTGGAGAGACAAGGAACTTATGTGGCCACAGGTCTCACAGGACACACCTGCTGGGACCCCAGGCTAAAGGGCTGTCCTTCTGCCTTCTCAGGTGTGGCTCCCGTGGTAACTTTTTGCAGGGGGCCCAAACGGGGAGTGTGGCCCAAAGTAGTTCATGGGGCTCTCTGGGCAGGGAAGACTTGGGCCAGGTGGCCTTGCCTGGTTTCCCTGCTGGGCCACTCTGAAAACCCCCGCTCCTCTGGCTGTGGCTGGAGGCCCCTCAAACCTCAGGGCGGGGCTCTTTCTCTCAGCCTCCACTGACTCCAAAGCCACGCTGGTGCTGGCGAGGGGAAAGAGCTTTCTTGCCTTCTTTTGGCCAAGTTGCCACAGGTGGATGCTGCGGGGAGCTGGAGAGAGAGGTAGCACTTGCTCAGATGTGAGTGGTTAAGCAATTTGACACCCTGTCAACTAGCCTTAAACATTGGAATGAGGTCTTTCCCGGTAAAGCTGGAAGTTACTTTCAGTAACTTGTCTAAAGATTTCTTTTTTTTTTCCACTTAAAGACTCATAAAACCTCTCCCAGGTCATTCCTGGTATGGACCATTATCCAGGGATCAATCAGGAAATGCAGGAGAAGAGGGGTGGGGGTGGAGGAGAGGGGAGGTTAGATCAGAGCCCACGGAGAGGAGATGCCCCTCCCAGGAGCCTCACACTGGGCAGTGGCTTCTGGCATCCAGCTCTCCTGTTCTCAGGCCCATTCCATCTGCGGGGTTTTCCAAAAACATAATGGTGGAAGGGCCATGGAGGACACCTAGAACTTCCAGAATAGACAGGGGGAGCAGAGTTACCATGCTGGCCCTGGGTTTGGAGACAGACCTGCAGTGGAGACCACAGGCTTCTGAGAAGCCAGTTTCGAAATAAAGGCAGTATGCACTGGAATACCCGGCTCGAGAGAGTGCTTCATCATAGACATGTAATTTACATAGTTCTCACCACTAAATTCTGTGTTCCCAACACGCTACATGAATGACGGCTTCAACACACATTCATTTCTGAGATGTGAAAAAGTGTAGAGCCGCTCTTTCATCCTGCATAATGGGCATGGCTACACTTAAGAACACTTACCAAGATTTCTCAGCAAGAGCCAATTTCGAAATAAAGGCAGTTTGTGCAGGAAAACCCTGTTGGAGTGAGGGCTTCCCCATACACATGTAAGTTATAGAGTTCCCCTCACCATGAAACGCTGTTCCCAACATGCTACATGCATGAAGGCTTCGACACACATTCAGTTCTAAGATGTAAGCATGTGGAGAGCCGCTCTTTCATTCAGCACAAAAGGCATGGTTACACCCAGGAAGATTTACCCAGATTTCTCAGCTGCTTCCTTCAGCCAGATTCAAAATAAAGGCAGTTTGTGCTGGGAAAGCCTGTTGGAGCGTGTTCAGAGCTGTTTCGGGCTCTGTCCCAGCTGGAGGGTGCAAAGCCCAACCTCCAGAAAGAGGGACCAGGACCCCACCCGCTAGGTGGTGTTGCCTTTGTAGGGGAACAGTGATCTTTGGGTAAGATCTATTGCGGCTCTCTCTAAAAACTGCTTTGACTTAAGTTTGCATCCTAGTCACCAGTTCCAGGACAACAGAAAAGGCATACCCTACATCCCTTTGCACTCAACTCTTCCCAAAAGAGCAAATATTTGTCCATGAAAATACCAGCTGCTCTTCTAAGGCCCACTAAATACCCAGCAGTGTGGGCGGTGCACTCTTGATCAGGGACAGGTGGAGAGGGAACAGCGGTCCTCCAGCAGGCTTGGCCTGGTGTGGCAGCTGCGCTGTGGGTGCGTGGTGGGGAGGGAATGCAGGGAATCCTGTTTGAGGGGCCTCTGTGCACGCCTGCATTATAGTCTGAGGTTTCATACAAAGGCTCCAGGCATCCTAACTGGTCAGATACAGCCCCCACCCTTGGGCTGGAACCACCAGGAGATAAGTACCTGTAACAGGGACGGTGCCTGGTGTGGGGAGAGGTCATGGGACACTCCGGGGGCAGGGGCGGTGGTGCTGGGGAAGGCAGGGAATGCAGTGAAGGGTGGAGGGAGCAGGGTCCTTTGCTTGGGGGTGCGAGTTCTTTGGGAGACCACAGGGAATGGCACACATCATCCCCACCCTATACTCCAAATTCCTAGCCCCGCCAACACAGGGGCTGCTCTGCACCCTCTCAACGTGGCTCTCCTGTAAGACCGCACCCAACCAGGCATCTGGCACCCTGCCCTACCTCCCCTCTTGGGACAGATCCCGTCTTCTTGGAAACTGCCTAGGAGCGCGTATTCAAGGCCGGCAGCCGGCCTGGCGGATCTGCACTTCAGGTGCCCTACCTGGCCAGCCGTGCCTGCCTGGGCTCAGTCCTCTATCTTGCCCACCGGTAGCCTGGGTCCACTTCCGGTGCAAGCGGAGGCCGCGGAGCCCAGGCTGAGCCCCGCACACAGACAGGTGAGGGTGCCCCCGCCCCGCTGCCCCGCCGCCCCGCCCACTGTTGGCAGCATTGCCCCAGCCACCGGCCGGTGCCACCTGCAGCTGAGGACCTCCGCGCGGCCCCGCCCGCCCCGGCCCCGCCCAGCTGCCCCATAAGCCTCCCCCCACCCCCGTTCTGGCCGCGCCCTTGCTCCCATTGGCTCCGAAATTTCTGCTCTCGCACGTCAAGCCTCGGGAGGACGCAGACGCAAGCGCTAGGGGAGGGCCCCGCGGCGTTGCCATGGATAAAGACGCCGCGCTCCTCGCGGGCTGGCGCGCGCTTCTGGGGCAGGCAGCGGGCTCCGGAAGTGTGCAGCTGCCCGGGACCATGGCGGTGTTTGCTGCTGGGGATGGCGGCTTGCTTGGCCGGGCCACTAGTTCTGGCCGCGTCAGTCGGCGGCCGACATCCTTTCTGGGGCGGCGTCTCACAGACGGTAAACGTACGGCAGCGCCGTTGGCGGGGCCAGTGGACATGGACCGGGGTGGGATCCGGGTTGGTGTGGCGGCCGGGGAGGGCTGTGGTGCCGGGGAGCGGGTTGGGGCGGGGGGGACAGGGCTGGGGCACAGCCTCCGGCTTTCCTCCCCCTCGGGCTCTGGGGCTTGGACCGCGACTCCGGGTAGCCCTGCGTGGCCGCGGCCTCCCAGAACCCCTGGGAAGGGCAGGTGGAGGACCCGTCTTTTATGAAGCGGGGCCTTACCCGCGTTTTGAAGAGCCCCAGAATCAGATGTTGGAATAGGGTGGTTTATCAGCCTTGTATATCAGCAGGGAAATTTCAGTTCCATCCAGATGTTGGCTCCTTCGCTAAAACTCAGGAATAAGACAAGGGTCAGTGTCAATTAGCAGTTATCTAGGGCTTGACTCAAAATAGACTGTGCGGGGTGTAGAGATGGTAGATGGGCCCTCCCTTTCAAGGTTGGTAGTCTTCTGGGATTAGAGGCCTCAGTTGAGGATTACATCCTCATCTGCAGTAATGGAGGTTGTGGGAAACATTAACACAGAGAAGGGAGGGGTGTTGCTGCGGTAACTCATTAAAGAAGCCAGGACACTTGCCTGGCTCTTGTGTAGGAGAGTCTCGCCTAGGGTAGGGCAGCAGTTATCAAAGTGAGTCCGAGGCCCCTGAGATGCAAGACTATTTTCGTAGGAACGCCGGGAAGTCACCTGCCTTTTGCACACTCTTGCACTCCCGAGTTTCCTGTGGGGTTTTCCAGGGAAAACCTAGTCTGTGATATCACAAAACAGGTAATGTAGAGGCAGATAGAATTAAGCTCTCACCAGTCCAAAAGAGATTCTCAGAAATTAAAATCACTGCTATTCCTCTCATTAATGATTTTTGTTTAGAAAAATATACTTATTTTTTGCTTAAGAGTATTAATGGTATCATGTAGTAGGTTGTTATTATTTTTAAGTGAACTCATAAGCATTTTTTAAAGTTCTTATTTAACTTCTAACACAGGAACTATTGATAGATTTAACCCACATAAACAGCAGCCTTTTGAAGTCCTCAGTATTTAAGAGTGTACAGGGGTCTTTAGGCCAAGAAGTTTGAGATTCCCTGGAGAACGGGTGCTCAGGTACTAGTCAGGTGCTTAGCGTTGATAGACAGATGCCAAGATGTCTTCTGCATGTGCTCCCGGACTCGAAATAATTGGCCACACAGAGATCGGTGGGCAGTGCCTCCACTATACAAACCAGAAGCTGCTGAACGTGTCTTGAGTCTAGGCCATGTGCTGTGCAGAGATTCCCATTGTATCTGTTCTATCTAAGCCGGGATTCCTGTGCAGAGACCTGGCTCTGAAGACCCGCTCTCCTTTGCTCCCTGCCAGGTACCTTCTGTGTTATGTCAACCCTCCGGAGGGCTTCAGCCTCCGTAGGGGCGTCTGTATCCACATCGCCTTCCTCCTGAAGACCCTGCTGAAAATGGAAGAGTCGGTGCTGGTGATACCCCCTTGGGGCCGCCTCTACCATTAGCAGAGCCTGGACATCCACCAGGTCCGGATTCCCTGGTCTGACTTTTTTGATCTCTCAAGTCTCAACAGAAACATCCCTGACACTGAGTACGGACAGTTCATTGCAGGTGAGATGGTGATCGTTTAACTGGGGCCAGACGGTTTTTGTTCTGGTTCCGATGTGAACATCGGGCCGTCTTGCTTCGGGTTTGTCAGTCTGCTTAGGGGCCGTGCTCATGTTTCCTGCACTGCAGGTGAATTTGGTCTTTCCACAGTTTTTCTCAGGAAATATATCTGAAGTGTATGAGCTCTGTGTTCCCTCCCCTCTGAAAACCCTGGCCTTCTGGTGAGATGGAGCGGTGACAAGGAGGCCACTGCCACAGAGGCCTTGTCCCAGCAGGACTCGCTCCCTGGGCAGTAAGGGCCATTCTTACCTGAAGGAAAACACGATGTATGTGTACCATGGGCCACGTGCTGGAGAAGGTATGTAACCTCTCATTCAGTATAATTTGGTCCTGCTCAAGCTTCCCATTTTACTTTTTGTAGGAGGTAAGATTTGAAGATTTTCTTTGAATACAGCTATTTAGAGCTTATCTTTTTTTTTAATTGAAATGTGGTTGATTTACAATGTTTAGTTAGTTTCAGATATACAGCTGTTTTGTTAGTTTCAGGTATACAGCATAGTGATTCAGTTGTACATATACATAGTCTATTCTTTTTCAGGTTCTTTTCCATTATAGGTTGCAAGATACTGAACATTTTCCCCTGTGTTCTACAGTGAATCCTTGCTGTTTGTCTGTTTTACATATAGTAGTTTGTAATTGTTAATCCCAAACTCCTAAGTTTGTTTCCTAAGTCTGTGAGTCTGTTTTTGTTTTGTAAATAAGTTTATTTGTATCTTTTTTAAAAATTCCACATATAAGTGGTATCATATGTTACTTGTCTTTCTCTGTCTGAGTTATTTCACTTTAGTGTGATAATCTCCAAGTCCATCCATGTTGCTGTAAATGGCATTATTTCCTTCTTTGTTACAACTGTGTAATATTCTTTTATATCTAAATACTACATCTTTATCCAGTCATTTGTCAGTGGGCGTTTAGGTTGCTTCTATGTCTTGGTCATTGAAAACAATGCTGCTGTGAACATTGGGGTGCAGGTATATTTTGAAATTAAGGTTCCCTCTGGATATATGCCCAGGAGTGGGATTGCTGGATCAAATGATGTCTTTTTTTAGTCTTTTGAGGTATCTCCATATTGTTTTCCACATTGGCTTCACCAAACTACATTCCCAGCAATAATGTAGGAGGGTTCCCTTTTCTCCAAGCCTCTCCAGCATCTATGGTGAGTGGATGTTTGAATGGTGGCCATTCTGAGTAGTGTGAGATGATAACTTATTGTAGTTTTGATTTGCATTTCTAAGATAATTAGCGATATTGTGCCTTTTTTTCATATGCCTATTGGCCATTTGTATATCTTCATTGGAGAATTGCTTGTTTAGTTGTTCTGCCCATTTTTGGATTGGGTTGTTTATTTTTTTTTCTTATTAAGTTGTATGAACTATTTTTATAGTCTACAAGTTAAGCCATGTTCAGTCTCATCTTTTGCAAATATTTTCTCACATTCCATAGGTTGTCTTTTCATTTTGCTTATGGTTTCTATTGCTTTGAAATAGCTGATAGGTGTAACTAGGTCCCATTTGTTTATTTTGGCTTTTATTTTCTGTTGCTTGGGTGGATTGCCCTAGGAAAACACTGCTGAGATATATGTCAAATAATGTTTTGCCTATGTTTTCTTCTGAGAGTTTTTTAGCGTCTTGTCTAATGTTTAAGTCTTTAAGCCATTTAGAGTTTGTTTCTTTTTTGGTTTTTTTTTTTCAACTCTATTATATGCTTTCGATTTGTGGTTACCCTATTTTTCAAGTATATCAACCCATTATCATATCTATTTCCTTTAGACTGATAATCACGTAGGCTCCAACACATCCTAAGAATAATGAGAAAAAGGAAAAAGAAAGAGAAAAAAATCTATCTTTTCTTGCTACCGTCTCCCTTTCCCACCTTTTTGTATTTTGATATACTTTTTCTTTTTTACATCTTCATGTTTATTGTCTTGTAACTCGTTATTTCATTTCCAATGATGGTTTTCCCATTTCTATAGCATCCTGCTTCCTTTCTGTTTAGAGTAGAACCTTTTAATGTCTCTGTTTGGTTCCATAATTCTGAATTATCTCCCTAACACCCTCCACCCTGAGCCTCTGAATACTCAGTACAGGGAAGCCAAACCATCCTAGCCTTCATCAGTCTTGGGATGCAATCTTCAGAGTGGGAAAGAAGAATCATTGAAAAATAATATTCTGTTTGTTGCTTTCTACCCTTGCCCAGAGAGTGAGAATCACCTCTGAAGGCGGAGGAAGAAAGATGGGGGCATGGGGCACAAAGTCTTTTCTCCTTTTGCTACTGAAAAAATGATTTCTTTTGTAATTAGTGA
This sequence comes from Vicugna pacos, assembly GCF_048564905.1. Classification (NCBI taxonomy): domain Eukaryota; kingdom Metazoa; phylum Chordata; class Mammalia; order Artiodactyla; family Camelidae; genus Vicugna; species Vicugna pacos. The sequence goes on from NW_027328783.1 coordinate 3,882,725, forward strand.
TGATGCCCTTTAAATTGGTAAGATCGAGATTCCACAGCTTCAGCGCCTGTGAATAACCAGCTGGGAGAAAGCTCTCCAGGGCCCCTGCAGTGGGAAAGGCAGCCCCTCTGAGCACCTGTTGTTCTGTATTCTTCCGGCCTCCACACAGTTTCGCTAGGCACTGTGCAGGACGATGCAGTTCCCCAAGGTGGAGGACTGGGAGACCCCTGCTTGGTGGCAAGCCACAGGAGCCCACACTTGAAGGACAAAATGAAGAGTAGTGGGGCGGGCATAGGAACAGAGGATGGTTGAGACCCAGGATAGTTTCCTGGAGGCCAGCAGGTGAGACTGGCGGCGCAGATGGGGCCCTGGTGCATGGGCAGTCCTTGAGGGATCTGAAGCAAAGATATGAACCAAGATACTGGATTCGTGTGGGGGTAAATCGCCCCCTGGAGGCCACGTGGCAGTGCAGCGAGCCCAGGAGGAGCGGGCATTTCCCCAAAGTTGGGTTGACAGATCACAACCAACTCACTGGGAACCGAGAGGTACAGAGATATTGTTAACTTTTTGTCCCTCTTCCTGGAAAAAAAATTGCTTCCTGTTGAATAGCCTGTGTAGTTAGTGAGAATTAAAGACATGAAGTAACATTTCCTCAAAAGTCATCCATTGTGCAGTTGTTAATAATGGTCAAATGCAAACTTGAATAGATTAAATCAAACAGTCATCATCGTATTTTAAAATGTTTTAAAATAAAAAATCTTGCTGTCTTTGTTCTTCATTTCAGGGTTCACTTGGTGATAATAGTAACAAAAGCAACAGCAAACCTTTAAAGAATTCTGTCCTGCTGTTCAAGGAACTCTGTGTTCATGACAAACAAATGAGGTGGCACTTTACAGGAAGGACAGTCATTAATCACACAGCTAGTAAATGGCAGGGGTGGGACTTGAACCCAAGCTGTCTGACCCCAGAGCCCCCTCTCAGGCCCTTCAGTGCAGCTCATCACTTGGTATGCCCAACAGAGGCCAGCATTAAAGAGCAGCATGACCTTGGCTGCTTGGCCTCTGTTTCTTCATCTGTAGAATGGGGGTGTGGGCAGTGAACTCTGTGAGCTCAGTGGTCACTTCCTCCAGCTGTGCTATTCTACTGCTTTGAGTTAATTTAAGAAGAATCCGAGCCCCTGAATGGCCCACCCATAGGCTGGCGCTTTGCTAGGCCGTGGGTTACGGAGAAAAATAAGATCAGCCTGCTTCTCCAAGGAGCCTGTGTCCCTCCACGGCAAACGGCTTTGAGGCCCAGGCTCCCTCGCTGGCAGTCGGGGACTGGGCAGGAATGTCTGATAGAAGATGGAGGCAGAGCCCTTCCGGGAACAGTGGTGGCCACAGAGCTATCAGGAGCGGGAGCATCTGTCCAGGCTGCTGAGAGGGGGGCCCTCATGAGGCCAGTAGCCCCCCCAAACTAAGCCCTCAGGACAAAGATCCAGCCATTCCTGCAGTGTCACAACAGAGCCAGTCCATCCTCATCACTGTGCCCCTGTGCTCCTTTGTCCTGGGGCCTCTCTTCCCCCTACACCCAGAAGACTCATCTCTCTCTCTTCTCTGAGTGTCCCCTCACTTCACCCATGGTCCCTGCTTCCTAGGCCACCATCTCTGGAGTTGACGATTTGCCCCCTCACACTCTCCGTTTGATCAGGAGCCTGGGTTGACCTCCTTGTGCTCACTTTCCCCCATGAGGTGATTTCTCCTCCTCTCTTGGGAGCACCTGGAAAACCCAGTCCATTCCTAGCAGTGCCTGCCACCCTGGCCTCCCTGCTCATCTGCCTCAGTCAGGAGCAGCTGGACCACCAACTCTGTATTGCCTCACCGCCTACCATCAAGACGTCAATGTTGATTCTCCCTCCACCACCCAGTATGGTCATTGTAGGGTCTTCTTCTCCGTCAGCCTGAGCCAGACACCTCCCATTCACCCTACCCCCGGGCTCATACCCGGGCGTGTCTCCACCCCAGGTCCAGCCTCTCTCCTTTATGTGCCCAACTCAGCCATCCAGCTGCTTCTCCACCAGCCTCGTTGGCCCTCCTTCACCCTCACTGGGGCATCATGCACTGACTCCTCTGCTTTCCTACCTGTCCACGTTCCTCTTACTTCCACTTCCCCACCTTCCAGCTCTGCATCCACAGTCAGCACTCTCTTTATGACAAACAAAACCCCCTTGACCCTTGATCTTTTCATTTCCTCACCAGGATGACTTCCATCTCGGTTCACCCAGCTCTATTTGTTCTGAGCCTGCAGGCAGCAGGCTCTCCCAGCACAGATTTCTAAGACTACAAATCAATGCCCAGCATGTTGCCACTGCCAGGCAATCCTCCAGGATTTCTCTAGTGAGCACATTTCCCCACTTGCCACACAGTGGTGTCAACATTCTATGCTCTCTGCACACCTCTAAGCTTCCCTCTGTCTCTTCCCTGACTCCCAGCAGATGGCCTTGCCTCCTGCTTCAGAGAGAATGACATGTTACTTGAAGGGAACTCGCTCACCTGCAGCAAATCTGCTCACCTCACCTTTTATCTGTCCCTCTCCCACCTGGACTCTAGCTGTAGTTGTTCTTAATTTAGTGAGTTTAGTTGACATATATATACACAGTTAAAAGCTTAGCACACTATAGGCTACCTTCTTGGGCTTACTTTTTCAATTTAACATAGGGTGTATGATGCATCCACTTCGTTGCATGTACCTGCAGTTCATTTGTTTTAACTGATCTTAAATGTTGTGTGTGTGAAAGTAACACAAGGCAAGTGTAAGCCAGGATTCAGGATGCTGGTTACTTCCTGTGAGAAGAGGCCTAGGGCAGGATAGGACACAGTATGTCACTGTCAATAGTCCTGTTCTGGTGCTGGGTGACAGGTTCACAACTGTTTCTTATAATATTAATTTTAATACATAAATACTTCTGACAGGCACCTAAGGTGAGAATGTGTCATGAGCCAAGATATACAATGGATAATATTACATCATTATTGTTATGTAATCTTGTTATAAAATATAATATTCATAATCCTACATTGTTATGTGTTATATATTATATAGATGCATGAATTATATATTATGTATATAAATAACTACATATGTATTATATACTATCTGATAATAAATAAACAGAACATAACATGCTAGTATATCTACTATTATGTATTATTTAATAAATAATATACTATATCCTGTTATATGACATGGCACCTAATCTTTAATCAAATAAAAATATGTCACTATATGTAATGGTAATTAATAAAATTAAATGAAAATGCCCGCAGCTTTTAACGCCAACACCGCTCCAGCTGTCACTGTCTATCTTCTTCCCTTTCATGGTCGAGGTCCTCACGGTGCTATCTGTTCCCCTTTTCATCTCGTTATCCTGAACCTTCCTCCCCCTCCCATCCCATGCTGCCTTCTTCCCCGTGGTCCCTCTAGTCACCAGTGGCCTCTGGGGCACTGATTTCAGGGCAGTGTCTCAGGCCCAAGATCACCCGCCTGTCCTCCACCTCTGCCACTGCTGGTGGGGACGGGGCGGGGGGCAGAGTGCACCTGTTGTCCTGGAAGAGAATACAGCACAGACTCCGTGACCAGCAGGAGGTGTGGCCGGAACCTGCAGGACTGGGGGGAGAGCCAGACTGTCTGCATCCAGACCGGGGGCACTTGGAGTGTGAAGAAGCCCAGTCCTCACTGCCCCTGAAGTGAGGAAAACACCCTCAGGTGAGTTAAAGTGCTTATGACCTAGGTCTGTTGGCTGCAAAGGACAAAGGGGTCCCTAAGGGGAGGTTAGTTGATGTTCCAGGCCCCACAAAGGCCCTAAGGGCTGGCGGGGAAGCAGGCTGGATGCTCCACTGGACCCAGGGTCCCCTCGGGGGTGGGGCCTTCCGGAACAAGCAGAAAGCCCTCAGTCTCTGGGGGAACGCGGCAGTGTGGGAGCATCCCTGCAGTGAGTCAAGTGACGTCAGGGCCTGTGGGATCCGTTTTTATGGCCACATTGAGCCACAGCAGAAGCCACAGCAGGAGTGGATTCCTGTCTCTCCAGCTGACATCCTCGTGTCTGAGTGCCAGGCTTCAGACCCGATCCCCTGGGGTGCTAGGACAGTTATACACAGAGGCGGCTCGGGGAGGCCTCAAGAGGGCTGTACTGGCCTTGCTGTCGACATGATTACACAAAGATCAAACAATCCATCGATGGGAAGAAAATAAGAACCATGGTCACATCTGGACCGCAAGCTTAGATGTGGTATATGGGTGATATTTATCGACAATCTGGCGAGGATCTGGTCAAAGCTAGAGGCCAAGGCAGCAAACCGGTAGTGACACTAAGGAACATCGTGGTGCAGAGGCTGGATTGGGGGTCTGAAGGCTCCTCCCAGGAGGAGCCTCAGTGTTTGGGAGGTGGCTAATGTGCCTGCTTCATGTCACTAGCAAGTGATGCCACCTGCGGAAAATCAGCTATAATCCTGAGCCGGGTCAGCCCTGGGTGATGTGATAAAGGCTCCTACAAGAGGAGGCGCCAGACGGATAGTGAACCAACCAACAGGCTGATGAGTTTCTGGCCTGTGTTTATCGTGCTTTCGCAGCCAAGAATGAGGAGAGAGTTGAATGGTTCACCATGAAGATTTTAACAACTTAAGAGAGTTCCGTGTCTCACTGCATTTCAGTGTCACCCGGAGGAATTCAAGAGGTGTTTAGACCCAGAAGGGACTAACAGCCTCTTGGTTCCTCATCAACCTGACAAACCCACCAGCCCTCTATGGCCAGACCTTGGCAAGTGCCTTCCCTTGTTCTAACAAATCCCTTTCCACTCACGCCTGTGGTATGCTTTTATTTTTGTTTAATTAATGGGAATGAAGATACCTTAGAGCCTCTTCAGACCTTTCCTTAGGCCTTCTGCTCTTAGACCCCGGCAAGGGGGCCCGCTGCCCTGGGTCCTGCACTGCAGAGGGTCCCTCTGGCCCTGACACTTCCTCTGGCCACGCCCTCCATGGGGTGGAGTCAGCAGGGCCAAGGGGGCAGGGTCATTGGCTCCATCCCATGCTCTAGAAGCCCAGGACCCCAGATGCCCTGTCTCAGCAGCCCCTGACCCATTCCTAGTGCCTGCACCGGCTCTCCCGGAAGCTCAGATTCCCAGGACTCACAGAGAGGCCAAAGGGCAGCTGTATGTATGGAGGGTATGAGCAGATCCCGAATGTGAGTTTTGAGTGTCCCCCTGTGAACATCCAAGGCCACTTGTGGCAAGGGATGGACCCAGCATTGGGAAGAAAAGGATCAGGCTAGTGGTCAGAGACTGGGAATCAGCTCTCCCCACACGCTCACTTTCTTTGCCGGACTCCCCTGTGTCTTGGAATTCTAAATTTGAACCTGGTCTTCCCCCTTATAATGAACGTATATTTGTAAAGGCAGGACTTTAGAACCTACTGCACTTAACATGTTTACATGTACAGGATGTGAGCTCCCAGGTATGCTCTGGCCTGCACTTCCAAAGGTCCAGAGCAGTTATGTTGGCTCTACTGAGACTGTAATTGGTAAAGACCATCTCCAGAGAGGAGAGCTCCTGCTTCACGCTCCAAAGTCAGGACCTTCTGAGTGGATAAAACAATGGACACTGTGACCCTCAATTGTAAATTGATTTAGAATAACGCCAAAGTGTGTAAGACGTGTGTGTGTGCACGCGCGCACCTGGGGACGTGTGTTGTACATGACTGTGTTTGTGTGTGCTCACGTGCACCTGGGGATGTATGTGGTTCTGTATGTTATGTGTGTGTGTGCGCCTGAGGATGTGTGTGGTTGTGCGTATGTTATGGGTGTGTGGGTGGTACATGACTCCATGTGTGTGTGCCCGTGGGGATGTATGTGGACTAGAGCCAGTGTGTCTGCACGTGTGTTTGTGTGTACGTGCATGCATTACTTTTAATAGTAGAAGCTGTCCTTTAGAAATACGATGTAGTAAAAATTGTATGATGTCCTTTGCTGTATAAATCAAAATTAAAATTATCTTCAATCACCAGAAATTTAGTCCCCCTCAGATTCTGTTTTTTTTCCATATTGATTATGTCCTCATTTTACTGATGAGGAAACTGTAGCTTAGAGATGTTGACTGACTCAACCAAGGGCATGGAGCTCGCGCGCCCAGGGCCAGGACCCAGTCCAAGCCGCACTGCTCCAGAGGCCTGGAGCCCTGCTCATGATCATGCGTGGCCTCTTGGCGGGGGAACAGATTCTGATGGGCTGTGGCCAGCGTGCAGGCTGCCCGTGCCGGGGACTCGGAAGCCGGGTGGAGAGTACCAGACAGCAGACAAGAGTGAAGGGCTGCTCAGAAGTCAGATAGTTTCCTAGGTCTTGGATGAGGAAGGAGGCTCACTGCTCATCCTTGATCCCTTTGCTGGTGGCCAAAAGGGACCAAGGCCCACGAGAGCACTTCTGGGAGCTGCCTGCCAACACCTGGAAAAGGACTGCTCAGGACTGGCTCTGCAGTAGGAGCAGAGGAAGGAAATGTCGCCTCCTGGTGGACATCCTTTGTGATGGCAGTAGGAGGCCTAGGAGCCTTGGTATCGAGGTGGCAAGGCAAGGTCCTAGTGGATGATCGTTTCCACGTGTCTTAAAAATCATTGCTTCATATATTTTATCCATTTTGTGGTTTATTTTAGGGTGGTAAATATGGTCAGTGTTACTCCATATTACCTAGATTAATTAATTTTTTTATTGTTAATTTTCTCTTCAGTGATTTGGAAGCTATATTGCCTCTTAAAGAAAATTCTCTCTAAATCTTTATAAATCACCTCTAAGTTCATAAATTTTTATGCAATTGGACCAGTATTCCTATAAGAGTCTCAAAAATGAAATAATCTATTAGATCCTGTTCCTCAATAATGATAAATTTAGCATATTTTACCTCTCTGTTGTTCTAAATTGTGTGTGTGTGTGTTTGTGTGCTCCAGTTACTACTTTTTAGACAGTTGCTTTAAGTTTGTTACATTAACAAAGAAAATATAGGTATATACATCTTGGATTTCATTGCTCACTACCACTATTTAATCCCATGTCTTTCCCACTTTTGACTTATTTACTTATTGGGATTTCCCAATCAACTGGACACATGATTGACTAATTGTTTTTGAGTGGTGGACTTGGAACACTTACATATCTATATGCAGATTTATGTTCTCCTCGTCAACAATTCTCAGAGTGTTGTTGATGGCCCAAGCCTTGTTTTAAATTAAGGCATTGTTTTTCATCACCAAAAAAAAAAATTATTAATTTAAGGTGTTGTCTTTTTATGGCTGGCTAGTCTTTTATGGTGAATGGATATTAATAGAGATTTCCTTAACCTTCCTCCTTCTTTTTGCCATAACTCGAATTCATTGAGAAACATGTTTTTACCATTTCTCAGATGGGCTTCAACTTTGACTTCTGCTTTAAACCATCACCCCACTCTTTTTCTCCATGCTTATTCCTGAAAAAGTGAGCTCTCTATTGGTTTATAGGTGGTTCCCGTCAAAGATTTGTGACTCCCTGTCCAAAGTTCCAAAGGAAGAGAAAAGGAAAGATTCCTGTTTCTGGTGGTTACATTTTGTCAGGTTAGAGATCTAGTTATCCATGTGGCTGCAGTGGAATCTGCAATATCTTGGCTCAGAGTTTCGTTTTTCTGGCTTACTAGGGGAACCGCATTAGCTGGGGTCACGTCGCTGTGGCCGTTGTCAGGATCCTGGGACTGAGGCAGCCCCTTTGCCTCCTTGTTATTTTGATCTTGCAAACTGGGTCCCAGTTATGTGAACCCTGCACCTGGTGGCCAGGATCGCCCCACACGTGACGTGTACCCAGTTCCTTGGCGTCCCTCACTGCTGTCAGCTAGTTCCAGTAAGAGTACGTGATGGCTTCCACTACTGTCCTTCCTCCATCCTCTCCAGGCAGGCCCTCCTTTCCCACTAGTTGGCCCTAAACCTTCTCTCCTGCTCTACATACGCTGACGGAATTCCTCAGGGTTTCCAGCAGGTAGATGGGTCTCTTCTATGTTTGGACCCCTTCAGTGCTTGCAGTGAAAATATAGGATGTGGGAAGGAGGAGCTTGGGGATTCTCCATATCTAGGGCCTCCCTATCCAGCAGATTCAACTAACGGTGGATTGAAAATATTGTTGAAAAAACAGAAAGTTTCAAAAAGCAACACTTGAATTTGCCATACACTGGCAACTACTTACATAACATTCATGTTGTATTAGATACCATGAGTAATCTAGAGATAACTTAAAGTACACAGGAGGACACAGTGAAAGAGAAAGTGACAACAAATATATGTGTATACTCATGTATAACTGAAAACTTGTGCTGTATGCTGGAATTTGATACAACTTTGCAAAATGACTATAACTCAATAAAAAAAGTTTGTATATATATATAAAAGTAGATGGGGGGATGTACATGAGTCCCATGCAAGTCCTATGTCATTTTATACAAGAGGCGTCAGCATCCATGGATGTTGACTTCAGGGTGAGTCCTGGAACCAGTGCCCCATGGTTACCAAGGGATTACTGGAAGTCCAGGCTCCTTATCCCAGCCTGCCATGTCCCCACATGGTCTGACTCCTACCTGTACCACACTTCCCTTGTCACTCTCCTCCAGCCCTGGCAGACTGCCCTCTGATTCTTGAACAGGCCACACTCACTGCACTTCATGTCTGGCCCTTAGAAATACCCATTACTTTCTGAGCATGGCTCTGCTTTCACAAGATGGGCTGCATTGTCACTAGAGAAGTCAGTGTGGAGGTTCCTTTAAAAACTGAAAATGGACTTAACTCATGATCCAGCCTTCCCATTCCCGGGCATATGTCAGAAGAAAACTCTAATTCAAAAAGTCACATGCACCTCAATGCTCACAGCAGCAGTATTTATAATAGCCAGGACATGGCAACAACCCAAATGTCCATTGACAGGTGACTGGATAAAGAAGTAGTAGTATATTTATACAATGGAATACTACTCAGCCATGAAAAAACAAATAATGTCATTTGCAGCAACATGGATGGACGTAGAGATAGTCATTCTAAGTGAAGTAAACCAGAAAAAGAGAAAAATGCCATATGATATCACTTATATGTGGAATCAAAAAAAGAAACATATGAACTTAAATACAGAAGATAAACAGACCCACAGACATAGAGAAACAAACTTACGGTTCACAGGGAGAGAAGGGGATGGGAAGGGATAAATATGGGGATTCGAAAAGTGCCCCTCTTGGGGAGTGATGGAAATGTTAGCTATCTTGATCGTGGTTATGGTTTTCTGGGTGTAGACATTTATCAAATTCACCAAGTAGTACATGTGAAATATGTGTATTTTATTGTACAGGTACCATACCACAATAAACGTGCCCTTAAAAAAAAAACAGGAAAACACTGGCAGCATTTTGTCCTACGTTTTTATGTGTCTTAAGTGAGTGGGTCTTCAAGATTCTGGTCTGCCATATTTTCTGAACCAGAAGTGCCCTCCTTCCCTTTTCTTTGGTAAACTGTCAGTGGGTGGCATTTATTCCCATGGCTTCAACTGCTCTCTGTCCAATGATTAACTGTCAAATCTTTTCCAGCATGGACATCTCAGTTCAGTCCCAGAAATATATTTCTAATTGACAAGTAGACATTCACATTTGGTTAGCACATAAAAATCTCAAGCTCTGTTTGTCTGGATTTACACTCGCCCAGAACTAGTTTTACTTTTTCAAACAATGGCATCACTGTCCCATCTCTTTTCTGTGCCAAACATCTGGGAGTTTTCCTTTACTTTTCCACTCCCTCACCCCCATCAGTACTACAATTCTATTCCTTAATGTCCCCCAACTAAGTCCCTGCTCCTCGCTCCCCACTGCATTAATTCCCACCCCTTTCTAGTCTCCCCAGTGCTGTACTTTAGAGTGAACAATCCACTTTGCTCACTTTTAATGACTAATCTGTGTCACTCTCCTCCTTAAAACCGCAAAGAATTCCACGCTGCGTGTGTGAGGAAGTCCACGCTCTCTGATTTAACGTCACACCTTCTCATCACCTCGTTGCTGCTTTTTTTCAGCCTCAGCTTCCGTTAGTTCCTCACAGCCTCTAGCCTCACTGACCTTCCTTCCCTAAGTGCAAAGTGCTCTTAGACATGACCAGGGGTCTGCACAAGACACGCAAGCTGCTGAGAATCCCGTCCCCACCACGCACTCTCCTGGTCTAGAGATTTGCTGGAATCCGTCAGATGTCAGTGCAGAAAGCATTTCCTCTCTGACACCTTCCCTACCTTCTAGAACACAGCCCCAGGCAGTGCAAGAGCCCCTCTGAACATATAGTATATATGATGCAAAGTGACTCTTACCAAATTGTTTTGAAAACCTATTTAAATTTTTCCCTTCCACGACACACTGTGATCTCCTTGAGGGATGGGGGCTGTGTGGTATTTGTCTAGACAGCTAATGTCTGACATAGACCCCGGGCCATCGGAAACAGTCTGCTGACTCATCAAGAAGACTTGTCGTCTTTGCGATGTACGAAAGACTACATGCTCTCTGATCTTACACCATCCGGCAAGGGTCAAAATAATTTCACATAGAACTACAGAGGCAAAATATGTGTATTCTTTTCCACTTTGTGAGCCCGAGATCATAGGCATCCTGGAACGGAGGTGTCACTCAAAGCTGTCTGTCCCCTAGGCTGTTACGCCCAGCTTCAACATATTTTTTGAAGTTGTAGGGATACGTGTACATCACCCCGTCTTAGAGCAAATGGTGCTTCAGCCTGACCAAGTTTAATGTCCATATAAAAATCAGAAATCTTCCAAACTGAAGCCTGAAGAAACATTTCCCTTTTCTCCTTCCAGTCTGTGTGTCATCTGCACCCCACATCCCCACTGCTCATCTGCGTCAGGCCACGTTCTATCTAGAAACATTTCCGGTGGGACACTTGGACAAGAACTAATTACAGCAGTAATGAAACTGGTCCCATGAACGTAGGCTCTGCACAACAAGGATGTTTGACGGGAGGCCTCAGCCGCGGCCTGCAGGGTCTGTTCACGTTTTCTGCCTGGCTTCCCTGCAGATGTTGTGCAGAAAATGAAGCCTGCAGTTAAAGTCATAGAAGGCCTAAGAAATCCAGAAAAATGGAGTGAGATTCATCTCCTTGGGAATATTTTTGAAAACCATCCACTAATAAGAAGAAATTTAAGAGGTTCGTTTCAGAGCAGATGATGTCCAACTGCAGGTGGGTCAGTTTTGTCATTGTTGCTCGCTAGTTGGCTTTCTGCTGCTTCTAACACGCCGCTTTTAAGAGAAGTGGCCTGAGTCGGCCCTCAGAGCAGAAAGGTGAGCTGGGCCTGGAGACAGCCAAGCTCCTCTGCTGTGTAGTGACCCGCTGAGAAGGAAGGGTTGGCCCAGGGCTTCCTCTGACTCTCTCCCTCAGTTATAAACTCTATGAAGGGAAAATGGAACAAAAATCTTAATTCAATATGGTATTGTCAAAGTATAAAAATAATTGTCTTTGGAGGGGATGGTATAGTTCAAGGGGTAGAGTACATGCTGGATTCAATTTGCGGAACCTCAATGTAAAAAAATAATAAGAAAAAATCTTTAAAAAAAGAAAAATAATGAAGAAGAAAAGAGATCTCAAACAACCCCAGTTTAAAAAGAAAAAAAATTCCTTTAAAATTAGTAGTCAGCTAGGTCTTTTGCTAGATTAGGAGTTTGGGATTAACAGGTACACACTACTATGTATAAAATAAATAACCAACTCTCAGGTCCTTAATAAATTATTTCAACCTGAATCCTTTTTCTTTTTTCCCCTAAGCAACCCATGGAAGCCTCTGAAATTCTCATCTTATAAAAGAATTCATTTAAAGGTGGTTTGAAAGTTACTGGTTAAAACAGTTATTTGTGGTTCCATGAATATAGGTCTAGTAAGAAAGACAGACAGTAAACCAGTAAGCAAATAAATATATGATGTACTACCAGGTACTAATAATTGCCACAAAGAAACATAAAGCATTTTAGGAGGGAAAATGTTTGAATAGGAAATATGTGCATGCTATTCTAAATAATCTGGTCAGATAAGTCCTCTCTGAGGGTAAATAATTTGAACAAAGTCCTGAATAAAGCAAAAGAATAAGCCACGTATGTAACAGACAAGAAAGGCCTCCCAGGCCGGAAGAAGTGTAAGTACTAGACTTGGAGTTAGAAACGCAGCTGTCCTGGTGGGGACCATCGGGGCGGTGAAGATGGGCTGGAGCAGAACGGTGAGAGCTGAGGCTGCAGAGATCGGTGAGGGCCCGGATCACAAAGGGCCTTGGTAGGGACTCTGGATATCCTTCTGAATACAATGGAAAATCACAAAAGTATTTTGCAATGCGGAACAACTTGATCTGATTAATACTTTAATAAGACCGTTGTGGGTAACGTATGGGGAATAAGCAATGGAAGCAGGGCAAGGTAAGCTGATGGGAAGCCAGTGGGAAGAGTACTGCTGACCTGGAGAGAGACACCGAGGTTGGACTGGGATGATGGCGGGAGACGGGCAGAAAGGGGGACACGAATTAACAGTAACGGTCACAGGCCTTAATGCTCGAGTTGGACACAGACACAGAGTGGTACAGGGTGATGGGTATGTGATATTTGGGGATGAGCCACAGTTTTTGTGCAGAGACCTGACAGGAGAATAAAGTGGGGATGTTGACGTCGGTAAGAAAGGTTGGTGGGTTTTGAATTCCCCCTAGAGTCGCGTCTGTTTCTCTGTACATGACGTCAGCCGAGCAGGGATGGGTGTTCCTACTTCTGCAGAGAATTGCGTGTCCTCCTCATCGACTAATTCGAGAGGCCGACCTGCCCATCCAATTGCAACATCTTGAATCTGCTTCTTTCTATCCAGGAGGAGATTTCCAACTAAGATGCTAATCAAAAATTCCCGTGTCCAGAGTTAGAGATGTGTGCCTTTGGGAGGATCTCAGAGATGCCTCCACAGAGGCTCGGTGTGCTCTCTCTCCCTCAGAGAACACAGTTCCCTTCAGCCCACTGGGTCTCAGCAGAGAAGATTTCACACATAGCCCCTCTCAGGCCCTGGGGACCAACCTCCCGCTTGGCCGAGCTCTGAAAATGAGCACGAGTTCCGGGCAAAGGGCCTTCTCCAGGGGGCCATCTGGCAGATTACATGAGGACAGTGTACAAAAGGGTGGGAGGGTTGATGGTATAAATGCATTTTAATTTTTGCTCTGAAACTGATTCTGTCCTTCTGTTTTGTTAAGCAAGTGTTCTTAGGCCAGACATGATTCTCCTTTTTTCTTTATATTTGATCATCCAAGAGGTTTAGATAGGGGATTTGTTTTAGGGTAAGAATCTTTAAAAAAAAAACCTTGCAAATAGCGTCTTGTTAGGCATTTTGACAAGTGAATTCTCCAGGCAGTATTGAACCCCCTTGTTCCTCCAGGGGGTCTCCAAAGGTATACATGTTCCAAATCTGACCCAAAACCAATGAGACTTTTCTTTTTTTTAAGAACTTCACCATGGGCAAAAGATGTCACTAAAGAAGGTGAGAAAAGAGCAGGTCCCCATAATCCAGAGTCCCTCCCAAAGAGCCCACAGAAGTAAAGAGGAGATGAACGAGAGAAACGTTTTATTTATACACACGCAGGAGCCAACCAGAAAAGTACCTACCATGTTAAATGGTGAAAGTTAAAGGCTTTTTTATCAACCTAACTTAATAGGGAAAAGGGAAAGGAGAGAATTGGCTTCCATGACAGGTTTTCTTCTGCATCTTTTGAATCTCAGTTATCTTCAGCTTAAAGAGGTTTTGTATTAACCGTGGGTTCCATCTGACTTTCCATTCCTCGAACTTTGTTCTTCTTTTTCAAGATTCACTCATGTATTCTGACCCCCTGGATTTTCCACGTGAATTTTAGATTGATTGTCAATTCCTGCAAAATACCACCTGGGATTTGGGTAGGCATTCTTTGAATCCTTAGATCTATTCATGGACCTTTGTCATCTTAGTAGAATGAAGCCTTCTGCTCCATGAATATGGGATTATTCTCTTTGAATTTAGGTCTTAATTTCTCTCAACAGACTCTCTCATCTATTGTAGTCTTCAGTGTCCAAGTCGGGTACTTCTTGCTCACCTGTATTGGATGCTGATTCAGAAGAGACACGACCTCCTGGAGAACCTCTGCTTCCACTGAGCTGAAATGGAACTGAGTCCTGAGAAGGCTTTAAATTCTTTTAAAAATAGGATTAATGTACTTTAATTACTCCATAGATGAGTAATGAATGGGTCACATTAGCATAGGATTTTAATCCTTTTAGAATTAGTAGAGTAATAGAGACACAGTACAAAAAATTGAAATATTGCCTAAAAAAGAAGTGATTTGTAATTCCCACCCACAGCGGTGTCTGTCATGAATGATTTGGTGCTTATGTCTCAGTCTCTGTGTCTCTCAGTATGTCTCTCTCCATCTCTGTCTCTCACACACTCACAATCAGATCAATTTCCATCTATATTGATTTCACACACATGTGGTCGTGCAGATGGGACCCTGGATGCAGAGAGTGGGTCTGCATACTTCCACCCTGAGGCCTCCCTTGACATTGGGTTGAGACCAGGCACCCACTTTTCCAACTGAACAGCATTCATTCATCCACATGAACCAGAACGAATGGACCCCATCCCCTCTCCATCAATATTATTGTTGCTTTAATTCCGACTGTTTCAACCAGTGCTGTGATGAACACCCTTGAAAAGGCATCTTTGAATAGGTGTGTAAGGATTTTAGTGGGATGAACTGTAAGTATCAGATCTTCTGAGGAAGAGATGCATCTGTCGCCCTTTGATGCGTCCTGCACCCTGTTCTCCTGAAGAGGAGCGTCCCTTCACTCTTCCCTCCAGGGGATCTGCTGGAGCCTCTGCCTGCTTACATTGTCACCAGGGCTGGTTGTCACCTGACTAAAGAACCGCCAGTGTGATGGTGACCAATGCTGTCTCTGCAGTGTTTCCGTCTGCCTCTGTTCTCACCTGAGAGGTCAAGCATCTCTAACACACACTGGCCACCTGCATTGCCTCTCATTGGAACTGCCCATGTCTGTTCTGTTTCTGTTTAGAACACTGAGTTTCAAAAGGATTTTGGACTACAGGAATGGGAAAAATTTCTCCAACCTTGGGTTATGAGGAATGCATTTTCCAGGTTGTGGTTTGCCTTTCAAGCAATTTTTCTGGGCTTTTACTAATTTTTTTGATTCGTTTGGTTTTGTTTTTGCCACAGGAAGAGCTAAGCATCTCCCTTGTGTCTTCTGGCTGTGGTGTCACAGGGGGAACAGCAGTGTCTACCCTGAGATTATGCACAGAGTTACCAAAAGGGCTTCATTTTGTGCATCACATCTTTAATCCCCCTGCATATCCCCTGAAAATAATAAAAATGCTGTTTCAAGTGAAAACAAACAAAAATCCTCAGCCCCAGGTGAAAACATGTGGGCAGGAAGGAAAAAATCCTTTTTTAAAATTTCATTGGCAGGGAACAACCAGTAGAGGTAAAGACACGCAAAGAGAAAGAGGACTTGGGGTTGTCAGGGGCTGGGTGAGGAGGGAGGGGAGTGCATGCTCTGGATCCAAGGTTTCACTTTGAGGAAAGAAATAGTGTGAAACTAGATGGTAGTGATGGTCGCACAACATTGTGAATGCCCCTAATGCTCCTGAATTGCACAATTTAAAAGGGGAAAAGTCTACATTTTATTACATGAAACTCTAAAAAGAAAAATAAAGGATGTCATAAATGATGTGAAACAAGCAAAGGAAACTAAAGAAAATGAAACAAAAACATCTCCAGTGGAAGGGACGTCAAGTTTGTGGGGGGACTGACGGTGGAATTTTGGAGAACATTTTGGAGAAGAAGGTGTGGGTGGGTGCAGAGGGGGCTCTACCCCAGGTGGTGGTGATGCCTGAACTGTTTCTCCGTTGCCCAGCAGTCCAGCTGCAGACGCAGGTTCAGGAGGAGCTGCAGGAGCGGCAGGAGGGAGCTCGAGGTCTCCTGCTGGATCCAGTTCGTCCCATTTTTGGTCTCTGACATCTTCCCCTGCCCCTGCCTCCTCTGTAACTATTGGAAGTGGAGAGAGTTTTAAGTCTTGTGGAAGATCTCATGCTGTGAGAGAGGAAAAATTTACGCACCTGCCTCCCTTTCCATGTGCCTCTACAAGGACAGAAATCTTCCCAGAGCTTTCCAGACAGCTCCCACCCAGAAAGTGCCCACAGGATGTATTCTGTGACTGAATATTTCCAGACAGGTGTTCTGAGGCCATTCTTTTTTCTGGTCCCAACAGTAGCCTCTAGGGACACCTCCCTGTGTGGCCCAGCCTTCGCCCCACCCTCACCTACACACATACACCAGCCCTGCTTTTCTGACCTTTGGTCTCTGCTTCGGGGGCTCCTGGTCCTCCACCTGACTTGCAGCGAGGTGGGCACGGTGCTCCAGGTCAGACCAGGGTGTGCTGAGCTACCCGTCAGCCCCGGGTAGGTCCCTGGGAGAGCCCTGGGTGATGTCTGGGTCGGAGGCCTGCCCCACTGATTTGTGGGCCATGGTGGTGGGGACCCCTCCATATCCAGACCCACCAGGAGTCTGCGCTGGCCCTCAGAAGAGTGACACACCAGTCCTTCACTTGGGGAGGGGGCGTTGGTGTTCTTATTCATCAGCTTCTTTTCAACATGTGGTATCTGGCTCTGCAATGATAGTGACCAGCAGCTGACCCAGCATGGAAGTCTCAGAGTCCTTCCCGGCCAGGAACACTCCTGATTCTGTAGACTCTACCCTCTGCTGCTAGATCAGACCGGAACCTTGTTCAGCTCAGACATCCGGGAGGGAAAATGCATACCCAGAGAGCATGGGCTCCACCTCGGGCGGCAGGACCCTTCCCCGGCTCTCCACATCCCAGCCAGCCAGCTTTGTCCTGGGCTGTCTACGTGACCGGGCCCCCAGGCCTCTGTCCTGCTCTTTCTTGAGGCAGATACCCATCCCCAACATGACTGCTCCACCTCCACCAGGCAGGATGGGGCCGTGTGGCTACCTGGATGGGATCTGAGTGGTGGCCCAGCCTGGGGGGGCCTGCCCTGGGCCTCCCTGTGTTACCTTTGGGTCTCTCTGGCCAAAAGGCCAGAGGCGCCTTGGGTGAGACCTGACCCAGTGCCGGCAGCGTTGGTAGAGACCCTCGCTGCGGGCTTTCCGGGGCCTGTGGCCTCAGGATAATGGGATGCAGCAGACCATGCCTCTGTCTCCAACCAGGTGAGCTGAGTAGGGACTTCTCTACAGAGCGGGTGCCTGGTGACTTCGGTTCCAAGTTCTGTTGGGCTCTATTGCCAGGGAAGTGAGGTCACTTCCTGGGGTCCACTTCTCCAAGCTTCCTCCTGACACAAAGCTCCTCAAGGGCCTTTCTGGGCTTCCAATCTCTCATTTCTCACTCCATGCCATGTCCACACACAGTGACACCAACTCAGCCCCCCCCCATAGCCCTGGGGAGTCCTGGATGCAACCAGTGCCGCAGCTCTGAAGACACAGCTGGGTTCAGACCTGGCTCCCCCTACTCAGCAGTGTTATCATCCTGGACAAGCCACGTGCCTCTCAGGGTCTCCCCAATCCCCCATCAGCACAGTGGGGATCATTCTGGCCCCTGCTTCCTAGAGAAGCCATCCTGTCTCTAGACCTAGAAACACCTATTGCATCTGTCACCCCCACGGGCTGGCATCACAGGGAGATCGTGCACAGACTCAGCAAAGGAAGGACCCCACAGAGGGCTGGCGGAGTGCAAAGCACACCCCACACAGGCCGGGGTCTGCCCTGGGGTCTGGAGAAAGTCACTTTCCTTGCTGCTTGCTTCCCCGCTCCCAGTCGTGAGACTGAAATTAAATACAACTCTGACATCGTCCGCTCTGGCATACAACCTCCTAGGTCATTCTGTCATGTTGACATACAGGCCCAGTGTCCCATCACGGCCTCTGTGGTGGGCGGCCCCACAATGGCTTCCTATTTTTTGCCTTCTGTTCCCACACCCTTGTGGGATCCCCACACCCTCCCCTGGAGGGTGGATCGACTTTGGGACCAGGTTCTGACACATAGACTGACTTGTGAAAATGTATGTGAGTTCCACTCATTACCAGCTCCAGTGTTCCTTCTCTCTGTCTCTGTCTCTCAGTGCCTCTCTGAGTTGTCTCTCTCTCTGTTTCTCTGTCTCCCCCTGCTTCTCTGTGTTTCAGTCTGTCTGTCTCTTTTCCTGTATGTATGTGTGTATATATCTATGTGTATATGTGTGTATTTATGTGTGTGTATTGTACGGGTCCAGGGCAGGTCACTTCTGAAAATCCCTTGACGACATATTGATTATTTTGAATTCATGTTACTGAAGAAACATTATCTTTGAAAATTGTTCAAGCACTTTGGTGGGATCTTCTCTAAGGCTCAGCACTGCTAGGGAAGGGATGCACCTGTGGCACTTTGATGCATCCTACACCTTGTTCTGCCGGAGAGGAGCGTCCATTTGCTCTTCCTTCCAGGGTACCTCCTGGGGCCTCTGCCTGCTCACGTTGTCACCAGGGCTGGTTGTCACCGGGCTAAAGACCTGCCAGGGTGATGGTGGCCAATGCTGTCTCTGCAGTCTGTCTGTCTGCCTGTGTCCTCACCTGAGAGGTCAAGCATCTCCAGTACAAACTGGCCACCTGCACTGCCTCTCGTTGGAACTGACTCTGTGTGTTTTGTTTCTTTTCAGAACACTGGGCTTCAAGAGCTTTTTGGACCACAGGGATGTGAAGCTTTTTTCCGATCTTGGGTCATGAGGAAAGGTTTTTCCAGGCTGTGGTTTGTCTTTCCAGCTGTCTTTCTTGGCCTTTGTTTTCTGCTTTTGTTTGGATTTATTTTGCCACAAGAAGAGCTAAGCATCTCCCTTCTGGCTCTGGTTTCACAGTTAGAACAGCAGTGCCTACCCCGAGATTATACACAGAGTTACTAAAAGGGCTTCATTTGGTACGTCTCATCTTTAATCCGTCTGGACTTTCCTCTCAAAATACAAAAATGCTAATTCATGTGAAAACAAAAAAAATAATAATTCACCCGTCCCTACTTAAGATATGTGGGCAGACAAACCAAAAAAAAGCCACCTTTTATACGATTTCACTGATAGGGAACCTCCAGGATACGTAAAGACATAGAGAGAGAAAGGGGATTAGGGCTTGTCATGGGCTAGGGGAGGTAGGACGTGGGGTGCTCTTTGTATACAAGCTTTTACTTTGAGGAAGGAAATAGTCTGAAACAAGTGGTGCTGGTCTCACAGCACTGTGAATGCAATTAATGCTCCTTAAAATTGCACAATTTAAAATGGGAAAAGGCTAAACTTTATTCTTATATACTTAAAACAAAAATAGAATATAGTATAATAGAAAAGAAAAAATCTGACTCCATAGAAGATCTGTCCTTTTGGCTTTAACCCTTTGCCCTCTTTTCTAGGCTTAGTTTTACTAGCTCTGCACCTTTTGTAAAACAATGTTGCCTTTAGCCTTAAATATACAGAAGAGCCTACTTTCAAGGCTTTGATTTTTTAAGGATATTAACACTTTTGCACTTATATAAAGACAACAGGTTGTAGAATAGAAAACTACTTTTGTTTTGTTAGGGGATTTACAGAGGCACTATGACCTGGTCTACGTAAACAGCTGTAAACCAAGATAATGGCGGACTAATATCTTGGAGAACCATCTTCCCCATGTCAACTTCAGGCTCCTTTTCTACTAAAAAAGGGGAGGGGCTGTGGTTGGTTGTTGCAAACTTGTTGGTGTAGGAATTCTTTGTTCTTGGAATCCTTTGCAGCTGTCCACGTGGGTCAGATCATGGTGTTCCTGCAAAACCTGCAACAAAACAAACTTTTTCTATTCTGCAACTTGTTATCTTTATAGGAGTGCAAAGTGTTAATATCCTTAAAGCTCAGACTTTTGAGAATAGGCTCTCCTGTTTATTTCAGACTAAAGGCAACACTGTTTTACAAAAAGTGCAGAGCTTGCAAGTCTAAGCCTAGATAACACGGCAGAGGGTTAAAGGAAAAGGAACAGATCCAATATGGAGTCAGATTTGTTCTTCTCTATTACAGTGACTTTTGGTGAGAGCTAAGTGGATGATTCCTGGGTGGGTCCTCCACTGTCCCAGGCTGGATTTCAGGCAGGATCCCTGCCAGATTCACCATGATTTTGGACCTAATCTACCACAGAGAAACTGAAAATTATTGGATTAAAATTACCTTTCAAAATCCCTTCAATTGCCTGTAAACTATACCACAGCAGGGGATGTCTCATTGGCCAGTCAACTGCCAGTCTCCCCTGATGCAAGGGACAAGCGTTGCGGCGAGATCCATGGTGGCCTGGCCAGTGCACCTTCCTACTTTGCTCTAAAGCTTTGGCTTCCTCACTTTGACACTTTAAAAGCTCCCTTCCCTCTTCCCTCTGGCCTGGTGTGAATGAACAAGTTCCCTGCACCCACCTGTGCTGAGTCCATACCATGCACAAAGCCCCATGCACACAGCCCACCATCTGATGTCTAACCCTGGGATTAAGTGCATACTCTGAACTCCCCCACCCCAAAGGTCCGCGTGCCCAGTGCCTCCGCCCTAGGAGTCCAGATCACCATCAGGACCATCAACCACCGAAAGCCCAAGGCCAGTGGCTGGCAGTCTGGGATCAACCTGACCCATCAGGTCAGTTCAGGCACAGGCTGCGGGGATCAGGGTGCCAAGGCAGGAATTGGAACCACCTTCATCCCAGCCTGCCTCACCCTGTAGCCTCAGACATTAACTCTGAAGGTGCACACTAGGCTCGATCCCCCACTGGTGGCAGTAGTCATCATTACTGGAGCACGGATTTCCCCACCCCAACCACAGGGTGAAGGGTGAGTGAGTGAGCTCAGGGTAGGGGTGCACTCAGATTTAAGGGGATCCCATGGTGTGGGGGTACAGGTTGAGAGGTGTGGGGCCCGATCAGAGTGGAAATGACCTGGCTGAGAGGTGAGGGGGATAATTTCAGGATGTTGGGTGTCCTGTGCTGAGGCATGAGGGGTAAGCTTGTGGGTGTAGGGGCCATAGGTTAGGACCTAGCAGGATGGAGTGTCAGGGCAGGGACCATGGTGTGAGGAGAAGGAGCCCTGTCTTCAAGGTCTGGTGGGAGACTGGGCCTGGCCAGTGGTGGGAGGGTAGTAACAGGGAGGGGAAGTTGAGCAGGGAAAGTGGGGCTGGGTGGGTGAGGCCTGGCCTAGGGCAGTCGTGGTTCTAGTTCAATGCCAGGACCCAGTCGGTGGCTGGGTGAAGGCTCTGGGGATGGAGACCCGGCGGGACAAGCAGGAGGGGCCCCACCTGGCTCCTCCCGGCCCCAGCGGCCAGGGCCGGTAAAGCAGGAGACCCACCCGAGCAGTTTGCGCTGCGGGCGGGAGGAGGAGGGGCGCGCACGCGCAGACGGACAGACGCGCGGACGCCGGAACCCACCCAGAACGCGTGGAAGCTGGCGGCAGCCGGTTGCTCCTGGACCAGCTCCTGGAAGAGGAACACGGCCTGGGGCCTGGGCCGCCGCTTGCCCGCGGCTCGGCTGCCGCTGCCGGACAGTTAAGAGGGCGCTGGTGGGGGCGCGCTGCTCGGGGAGCCGGCGGGTGACGCCTGGGCTGTGCAGCTGAGGAGGCGCCCAGGGAGGGGTGCGGAGGTGAGGTCCCGGCCGCGCGTCCCGTTAGGACCCTGAGGCGGGTCCCAGCCGCCGCTGTGGTTCGTGGTAACCCCGGTATTAGTAGTTCCTGAACACCGTGTTTTTGCCGCCGCTTATACACGGGTTTAGGAGAGCAGGTACAGCCCCGGGAGTTGGGAGGGCGCCGGACGGTTCCAGAGCATCTCCGACTGGCCCTCAGACGATGGCCTGCTCCTTGCAGGTGGGTGCGGTGCGGTCGCGGGGCCTCGGATGGAATGGGAACTGCCCCATGAGAGCCCATGGATTTGCTCCCATCTTACCTGCGGCCTGACCTTGGGGGCGGCCTCTAAAGACCCAGGTTAGTGGGACTCAGGTTACAGGTCAGTCTGCTCCTGGGAGATGGGCTCGGTGCGATGAGTGTGCTGGGATGGCTGCAGCAGCAGCGGGAAATTGTTGCA
Source organism: Vicugna pacos (assembly GCF_048564905.1). Taxonomy (NCBI): domain Eukaryota; kingdom Metazoa; phylum Chordata; class Mammalia; order Artiodactyla; family Camelidae; genus Vicugna; species Vicugna pacos. The sequence goes on from NW_027328783.1 coordinate 3,904,869, forward strand.
ACCCCCGCGCTCTCACAGGGCAGCCCCAATCCCGCCATCGCAGCTGCCGCCTTTCCCTGACAGCACAGCACCCGCCCTCCAGGAGCAGGCTGACCTATAACCTGAGTTCCACGAACCTGAGGCAGCAGAGGCCAAGCTCAGGCCATGCGCTGGGGAGTTTGAAGCAAATCCAAGGGCTCCCATGGGCAGACCCCATAACCCGCCACTGCCTTCAACCACACCGTGCCCTCCTCCCGAGAGCAGGCTGACCTGCGGACCGTGCCTGGAGCAGCAGAGGCCGAGCCCTGGACAGGCCATGGGGGAGATGGGGGCAAGTCTACCAGCTTGCCAGGTCGCTGCCCATCTCCCTGCCGCTGCCCCAGGTTCGTGGATCAGTTGTTTTCAAGTCAGTGGTTTCCTGAGATGCAGGCGTGGTGCAGTCAGGTGGCGGGGGCTGCAGGGAGGGGTGCTGCCCCAAGGGGAGCAGGTGGACTTGCTCCCATCTCCCCTAGGGCCAGACCTGGGGACGGCCTCTACTGCCCCAGGTTTGCAGGACGCATGTCATGTCAGCCTGTCCCTGGGAGGAAAGCTCAGTGTACTCGGGGCAGCCTCAGTGGCTGACAAGGATTTTAGAAGTGGGCTCTAGCCCAGCATAACTAACTCTCCTTTCTTCTCCTGCTTCCTCAGTTGGTGGCTGTATCAGCTTTTTCATTATAGGTTATTGCTAGATAATGAACATAGGTTTCTGTGCTATATAGAAGAAACTTAATTTAAAATCTCTTTTTATATATAGTGGCTGACATTTGTAAATCTCGAACTCCCAAATTTATCCCTTCCTATCCCCTTTCCCTGGTAACCTTGATTGTTTACTAAGTCTGCAAGTCTGTTTCTGTTCTGTAGATGAGTTCACAGTGTCTTTTTCTCTCTTTTTTTACATTGCACATATGAGTGGTATCATTTGGTATTTTTCTGTTTCTGGCTGCTTTCACTTAGAATGACGATCTCTAGCTCCATCCATGTTGCTGCAAATGGTTTTATTTTGTCCTATTCATGGTAGAGTAGTATTCCAGTGTATAAATATGCCACAACTTCTTTATCCAGTCATCTGTTGCTACATTTAGCTTTCCTCCATGTCTCGGCTCTTGTATACAGTGGTGCTGTGAATACTGGTGTGCAGGTATCTTTTCACATTGGAGTTCTTTCCAGTTATATACCCAGATGTGGGATTGCTGGGTCATAGGGTAAGTCTACTTTTAGTTTTTTCAGGGATTTCCATGCTTTCCATAATGACTACACCAAACTAGATTCCCACCAGCAGTGTAAGAGGGTACCCTTCACTCTACAGCCTCTCTAGCATTTATCATTCATGAACTTTTGAGCGATGGCCATTCTGAATGATGGGAGCTGATACTTCATTATAGTTTTGATTTGAATTTCTCAGTTTATTAGTGATATCGAGCATTCTTTCATGTGCCTATTGGCCATTTGTGTCTTCATTGGAGAAATGCTTGTTTAGGTCTTCTGCCTATTTTAAGATTGAGTTGTTTGTTTTTTTGTTATTAAGTTGTATGAGCTGTTATATATATTCTGAAAATTAAGCCTCTGTTAGTCGTATCATTTGCAAATATTTTCTCCCATTCGTAGGTTGTTGTTTCCTTTTGTTTTACTTATGGTTGTCTTTGCTGTGAAGAAATTTATGAGTTTAATTATGTCCCTTTTGTTTATTTTTTCTCTTATTTCCATTGCCTGGGTAGATTACCCTAGGAGAATGTTGCTAAGATTTATGTCAGATGATGTTTTGCCTATGTTTTCTTTTAGGAGATTTATCATGTCTTGTCCATCTGCATCTTAAGCCTGTACTCAACATCTGTGCTTCAGTTTTGAATTTTGAGCTTCTTAGAGAAAACCTACTCTTAGCTCATACGTCAGATTCAACATGTCTAAAGCTGATTTCATAATCTTTTTTCTTGCAGCGTCTCCACTTATTCAGTGGGATAATCATTCTTTCGGTCTTGAATACACAAAGGCTTGGAGTGGTCTTTGATTTATCTTTCTCTCACCACCCTCCACATTTTGTCAGCTTCGTGAACTGTATGTTTTTGGTTTCAAGTGTCTATTCTGATTGCTGATACTCTGATGAAGAGCTTTCATCCCTGATACATGAATTTTTCCTTCTGCTGAATTCTTGGATATTCTCTCCCCCCCTTTCAGTCAACCTACAGTTTTGGTGCTCCCACATCTACAGTCAAGTCAAAGACTTAACACAACCAGATCTCAGCCAGGGAGTCTCGACCCTTCATCATTTTGGACTTACCTTATTTGTTCCAATCATTATGTAACTTAGCCTCCTAGGGTAACCTGTGCCTTATTAAAAACCAGGAGTCACCAGCCTTTTCCTATCCAGTCCTCAGTTAAAACAGCTTAGAATTGCCCTGAGAACTAGTTGGAGCCCCATCCCCTTCATAGAGTCTTCCCTATTTATTCCAAATACTTCTAGCTCCTCTTTGTATTCCTGTACTGTTTATGATCAGTAGTCTGTAATCTTGGATTTGAGTACTGACTTGGTACCATTCCTGGGTGGTTTCCAATGTGTCTCCTCACTTAGCTGGTAACTGGAGAAGACTCACTTGTTCAGCCTCCTTTATACCCCTCACCCTGCTTAGCATCGGGCAATAACAGGCATCCAGGCAGTGCTTACCTTCTTTATTTATTCGCAGTGGTGGTGGTGTGGATTATAGCTAATAACTATTAATTCAGTGTTGCAATTAAAAAAGAAAGCCAAGAAAATCCATAAAACTTTATCTCCATGTTCAGTTTAGTGCTTTACCTCAATAGTTTTCTTAAGACTGTGTTTACATTCACATAGTGTTCAGTGCTTGTACAGTTCCCTGAAGCAAGCAGGTGAGATGTCATTATGTTTGACTTTCATGTTACATTTCATATTGGATATATTTGTGCAATGACAAAACCTTCTTTTATAAGTAAACAGCCGGAAGCCCAGAGAGACTAAGAGCCTAACCCAGGGTCACCTGGTTAGTGTTTGGCACAGGCCAGGACCGCAGTTCACATCTTCCAGCTGATCCTCTTCCAGTGCCTTTTCATTCCACTGCTGGGAAATGTAGCCCCATCAGCCAAACGGCCAAGTCACATTGCTGCCCCTTTACCTGCCAGTGATGGCAGTGCTTCAAAAAGTGGCAAAGGAAAGGTCAGAAATAGGAGTGATAAAAGACATGGAAGTGCTGGAAATGGATCCTCAACCTCCTCCTCCCTACTTGAGCGCCACACAAGTGTCCCACTCTGACAGTGCTGTTCATTGTTTATAACATAGCCTTAAAATCAGACTGATCTTTTATAGGACATGCTTTTATCCTGGTCCCTTTCCTACTAGTAGTCACCGTCATGGGCAGAAAGTGCCTGGCTGTGCTCTGTTTGTCACGTAGGTGGGAGGGAAAGTGGGAGAGGGAGTTGGTTGAACTGAAGCCGAGCTTTTTACAGCTCTGTTGTTCTAGGACCAGAGCAGTTCCACTCTTGCTTTCATCACCTCTCCACCTCCGAGTCCCAGCCACCCATTCCTGCCTGCTTCCCCACATGCCACATCCTGGGGGAGGACAGAGTGTTGGGCAATGCCCCCTCCGCCCTCTGCCCTGGGAGGTGCAGGAGTCTGCATTAACTTTTGAGCTGTTTTGGTAATTGGGCTTTTCCAGCTTTTCTAGACATCTCCTTTCCAGCTCTGAGAAATTGGAGATGTAACTTAACCATACATGGACTATACTAATATATTCAGTGACATTAGTGTCATGTTGTCTGTAATTGTGTTCTGTGACTGGATAGGAGGTTTTTTATCTCACAGGATGCTTCACATCTAATTCTAAAGTCCTAGAGGCTTGCAGGTGTAATCCAAGTTCTTACATGTCTGTAAGGTAGACATGAACATTATTTGATAATATGACCATATGTTCCTAGATTACGGTTAGTCCACCGGCTCTGTATCTAATGAAAGTTTAAATACCAAACGCTTGAAGAAAATTTGCGGGCCATGTCTTTTTGCCTGTAAGTAGTTGCAAAAACTGAAATCACAACTCTAACACAAGCCACAGTGTTTCCCAGTAGAGAAAGCCCTCTAATTTTACAACCTCTAAGTAATGCAGTGGTTCTTTGAGTGAGATGAGGGATGCCAGAGTATTTTTTGGGACACTAGTGTGGCATGACAAGTATTCTGGGACTGGTTACAGTTGAATCTCTACTTCCTATATCCTGGACTGATTACAGAGGCAATGTTAGTGCGGTAACTATCTTGTGAATGCAAGTGTAGCTAGGAAGACAACAGAGAAAATAGAAGGGATATAAAGAAATGGAGGGACTTCATAGCAGTACAAATGGTGACTTTGACACCACCAGCTGCTGATGTGAACTTGGCAAGAATTTGTGAGAAGTGGTGGGTGTCATTGCAAGCAGGAGAGTCCTGCAGCTTTTGGGGTGAACAGGCAAAGGGGAGAGCAGATATGGTGGCTATCCAGGGGCTACTTTTGTCCTGAATGTGAAAATGTCCAGTCCCCTGTTCAATTTTGCAGCCACAACTTCACATGACTCAGGGCGTTATTTCCACCAGAATACCATAAAAATATAAACAACCTCTGTTTCCCAAAGTGTTTGTTCTCGATCTGAGATGACTGTCCTGTGCTGGTAGGTAAGTGGGCGATGGGGCCTATTACATCATCCCCTTTCACTAGAAGTCTACCTCGCTGCTTTTCAACCTACTCCTAGAGGTGCTGTCATTCTGTTACACCTAGGCCTGTAAGACCGTATTGCCTGAATCCTCACGTGAAGAGGGATGGTTATGTGCAGTTTTAAAAAATTGCTTGGGTCATGTGGTCCTTTGTTCCTTCCATTGGAAATCACTATTCCAGAGCAAATAGTATGCCTCCATAGAAAGTATATTGTTTGTAAGTTGTCTTCAGAGGTTTTGCAGTTGGTTTAAATATTTGCTTGGTGATGGCATCTTGATTGATTGAAGGAGGCAACCCTCACTAGGGGCATTGTGTGCTTTCTGTCTGAGAGTTCCTTTCCTGGCAGCAGAGTGTTCGTAGGCAGAGTTAGAAAGTTACCTGGTCTGAGAAGCCGAATTTGCCCGCAGCTGGGAATTGGCAGAAGAGTCTGTTATGGAAGGAAAGCTTTAGGATTATCTGGTAGCAGAGTTCTGGGATCCAAACCCTGGGAAACCTCAGCTTTTGTAGAGTATGTTCTGTAACAATAGGCTATAGGATAATTTTTACACTTGTTATAGGATGTAGAGTTGGGGAAAGGCTTAAAAGTGAAAGAACCTTAAAAGAGAATCTCCGAATATTTTAAAGAAGACAGTTCTCAGAATGAGAGCTTTTCTGGAAAAGACTAGCTCTTCACTTCACAGGGGAAGCAGGGAGCAGGTGTAACTGCACTTACGGTAACTTAAAAGGTAAACCTTACCCTCCCACTTAGCTGTTTCCTGGTGTAGGTTCATCTCCCACATCTGTAGTTTTAGACCTGATGTGTCATTTTCTGGTACTCCATTCTGCTTCTTAGTGAGAGACTGACCCAAAGTCACATAGCAATTGAAAAATTGCGCAAAGGTCTTTATTGTTAAAAATGTGGACCTGTGGCAGGGTGCTGCATTTGCAAGTGACTTTCAGTACAGAGACCACTGAAAAGAATGCAGTGTTATTTCTTATTTTATTCCTTTAAGCCTTTGAATAGAAGGTTTTCTTTGCAGAGTGTCTGGAGTACATCAGAACAAGCAGGAACTAAAATAGCTTTAAGAAAGCTCCAGTATAGACGTTGCTTATAGTGTGGTATCTATCTTATGTTAATTCTTTAAAGCAGGAAGTTGTAACTCTCAATTTCTTAAGCAAATATAAACATTCTTGACTCTTATTGACGTTCTTTGTTGGGTGAAGCTGCTTTTGCTTCCATTCTGAGCATTGAAAGGCCTTCTATGATACTTCTACCACTCCTCAGTATTTTATTTTCCCTCTGTTGTGAACTTGTTTTTAAACTTGAAGCATATATAAATATCACTAACTTGCTACATATGTAGATATTCTGTGTTACATACCCAGAAAGTTTGTGTACATCACACGTATCTACATAATTCCCCCCTTTCCAACTGTGTTCCTGATGAAAGGATGGTGGGAAATGGCATTATGGGGATATGTCTTACAGTACACAGTGTTTCCCCTGTTCCCTCTACCATATCTGGATGTTCTTTCATCTTTCAGCTTCTAGACTTACTAGCTCTTTTTCTTAAGCCAGGTGTATCTCATCCCCCTGCGCACACACACATGTGTACACACACACACACACATTCTACTGTAGGGAGTAGTGTGCACCATCCAATTCTCCCACTCCAGCTCTGGACCCACCCACTGGAGGCAGTGTCTTGCACGAATTAATTTGTAAGTTGCTTTTTAAAACTCGAGTGGTCAGGAAATAGGACTGATATCCACACCTAGTAGGCAGGCCCTCAAGGACAACTTCTATGGTTAATGCCAGGTTATCTTAATGTTTGAGTACCTGGGTTTCATGTCTTCCTGTGCCACCTGTGTGACCCATGATTCCCACATTTCTGTCTCCTGCTAGAATTTTTCTCTCCAACTCTGGACTCTTACAATCTTCTGCTGATTTGACATCTTCACTTGAAACTCTGATATCTTAAAAGCAACATGTGTAAAAACTGAGCTCTTTGTTCTCCTACACCCCAAACTGGTTCTTCCTGCAACCTCCCCCATTCAGTTAGTGGAAACTTAATCCATCCAGCTGCTTGGGTCAAAAAACTTGGAGTTATTCTGACTTTCACTGACATACCACATGAATTCTGTCAATAGATCTGGTTTAACACTGCCTTTAAAACATATCCAGAACCCAGCCACTTCTCACCATGGTTCCTGCCTCCACTGCTGCTTCCCTACCCTGAGCCACTGTCCTCTCCTCCTGCACAGCCCTTCTCAGAGGCTTCCCTCCTTTCATCTCTGACCCGTTTCGACTATTCTCACCTGGCAGTCAAGTGAGCCTCGAAAACCTAAGTTAGATTGTGTCGTCCTTCTGCAGTGCCTCCCCATTTCACTCTGGGTAAAAGCCACAGTCCTTACAACGTCCTCCAAGGCCATACAGGATCTGCACTGACCCTTCTCCGCAGCTCCAGCCGTGCCCCCATTCTGGAACATGCGAAGTGCACGCTGGCCTCGGTGATGGTTATTCCGTCCACCTGGGACTTCTCACCTCCAAGTCTTAGTTCTAACCTCAGTCCTCAGTGTGGCCTGCTCTGGTATTTAATACAACATCACCCTCATCCCATACCCTAAACTCTCCTTACCTTGCCCTTTTTTGATTTTTCCATGGTTCCTCTTTCCTAACATGCCACCTCCTCTGCTGCTCTGTTGTGTGAATTGTCATCTCCACCCCCATCCCAGCTAGACTCCAACAAAGCTCCGTGAGGACAGGATTTTGTATTGTTTATTTATCTATTCCAACTGCCTAGACTAGTCCTGGGTACATAGTAGGCAATCAAAAATTATTTGCTGAATAAATTAAAAGACTATTTTAAAAATGAATCATCCTTTCAGGAATGGGTGAGGATAGGAAGCTGCATCAAGGACAATGGTGCAGTAAATAATGATATTTGCCTGTTGTTCTTTGTGTGATTTATATATGTGTTTTAGTCTTAATTTTGTATCCCAGTTTCTTAATTTAATATCTGTATTAAGGTGTAATTTACAGGCCATAAAATTCACACATTATAATTGTACAAGTCAGCCATTTTAGCTATTTCTAGATTTGTGCAACTTTTTCCTCACAAAGTCCCTTGTGTCCGTCCATATGCAGTTTGCCCCCCCTCAGTGGCACCCTGATTTTATTTCTTTTTTTTTTTTTGGCAATCACATCTCAAACGGATAATTTACACAGCAGTACTAATATAGCTTTGCACTTTTAGAAATGACACACTTAAATATGAAATTAGCGGTCATTGCTGAATGTAGGTAGCAGTATCAGACATTGGTGAGAAGAATGGACCTGAGTGTCAGACTGGCTGCAGTCTTACCCAGCTCCACCATTTACCAAGTTACCCAAATTATCTTCTGCCTCAAGCTCTTTATCTGTTATATGGGGGTAATAATAGCAGCTTACAGAGTTGTTGTGAGGATTAAGCAAACAGGGAAACAAAATTTAGTATAGTGGCCTGCTTATGTTATTACCTAAGAAATAGCCTTGCAGGTAGAGGGCAAAATTCAAATCAGTTTCTAAAGTACATGTAAAATATAATCCAGTTCCTGCCTGGTTTGTAAACACTTATGCCTACTGAAGAATTTAAAAGCAGGCTAATTTCCAACAGAAAAGATCATTTCTCAGCATTTCTTTCAAAGAGAGCTGCAAAGTCACTTTTACTAACTAAATGTTCCATGCCCAACTCTGACAGAAATTTGACAACAGGGACGTAATTATCTACATTTTTGTTAAAATGATGCTGACCATCAGGAAGTGTTCTCAATTATATTTTAGCCTTTATGTTGAGAAATACTGTGAGACTTCTTCTAAATTAATGGGTGGGGGCATTCATTGTAGCTCTTGTAGCCTGATAAGCCTGCACTAAATTATCTTTTTTAAACTTTTAATTAAAGTAATAAATTAATTTTTTGCTGGGGGGTGGTAATTAGGTTTTTATTTATTTATTTTATTTTTAGAAGAATTACTGGAGATTGAACCCAGGCCCTTGTGCATGCTAAGAACATGATCTTTCACTTGAGCTATACCCTCCCCCCTAAATTATCTTTAATAAGGTCTTTTTCTCTGTTTTGTTACTTTATGTACAGAAGCACAAAGCAGGGTCATCAGAAGCCTCTCAATCACAAAGATGATAGTAGTGAAAAACATTGCGCAGTGACAGTGAATCCTTGGCATATGAAGAAAGATTGTAAAGTCCTGAATGAATTAAGAAGGTATTGTTACCTTAACATACATGTAAGCATGGCTCTCTTACCTTTATTTTTCACTTTATAATGAAAATAATCCCCACCTGTCAAGGTTGCTTTGTTTGATAGAGGGAATATCTAAACCCTTTTCTGCAAGTTTTTTAAATAAGTAAGAGCAGTTAATTTATCAGAAGTGTGAATGGTGTAATCTGGTCTGTGTAGTATGGTAGCCACCAGCCACATGTGGCTATTGTGAATTGAGATGTTCTATAAGTGGAAAATACATAATAGATTTTCAAGACTTTGTACAACAAAAATAATGTAAAATATTATTAATAAGTTTTAAAAGTGTCAATCACACTTTTGAAATGATAGTATATTGGATATTTTGGGATAAATGTAATTATTACTGGAATTAATTTCACTTGTTCCTTTTTATTTTCTAAATGGGATTACTGGAAAATTGTGACTTGCACTATGTTTCTGTTGACAGTGCTGGCTTCTAACTTATTGCAAATAATATGAAAAGAAAACTTTGATTAAAAATTTTGTAATTGAGTAGTTGATTTGCATCATATTAGTTTCAGGTGTACAAAACAGAGGCTCAACATTTTTATAGATTATATTCCATTTAAAGTCACCATAAAATAATGGCTATATTTCCCTGTGCTGTATGATACAGCCCTGTAACCTATCCATTTTATACTTAGTACTGTTTACCTCTCAATCCCCTAACCCCTTCCTGCCTCCCCTCTTCTCCTTCTCCCCATTGGTAACCACCAGTCTGTTCTGTGTACCTGTGAGTCTATTTCTGTTTTATTATAGTCATTAATTTGTTTTATTTTTTAGATATACATATAAGTTAATACATAGAATATTTGTTTTTCTTTCTCTGACTTATTTCACTTAGCATAATACCCTGTAGGTCCATCCATGTTATTGCAAATGTCATTATTTTATTTTTTAGTGGCTGAACAGTATTCCATTTGTGTGTGTGTTCATGTGTATATATGCGTGTGTATATATATGCATACATGTATATATACATATATATATATATATATATATATATATATATATATATATATATATATATAATATACCACAACTTCTTTATCCAGTCATCTGTCAGTGAACATTTGGGTTGTTTCAGTGTCTTGGCTATTTTAAATTGTGCTGCTGTGAACATTGGGGTGCATGTGTCTTTTTGAATTAAATTTTTCTCCAAACATATATCCATGAATGGGATTGCTGGATCACACGGAAGTCTATTTTCATTTTTTTATGGAACCTCTTTTCTGTCCTCCATAGAGGCTGCACCAATTTACATTCCCACCAACCGAGTAGGAGGGTTCCTTTTTCTCTTAAAAGGTAAAAAATTCTCTACATTTACCTACTTTCCTTTCAGTTTAGGACACAGTTTGGCAAAAGCAAGATAGAATTTAATAGGAGTAAATACAGTATTTATTTTGAATGTCCATGCATTATGGATAGATATGTTATTGATGAGTTGGTTCCCTATTTTTGTAGGTGCAGATGTTTTTATAGCTTCACAGACATTTCAGTCTTGCAGAGAGAAAAATTTCTTTGTATTTTGCTGAACTTGTCCGGGTGTCTTTATCGGATTTGGTCCAGGCCTGCAGAGGTGAATACACATCCAAACCTGAACCATTTGAATGTCTGCAAGATATTAAGAGTCTAGAATATCAGATCTGGATTGTAACTCTGGTAAATGACATCAGTGACTGGACTCAAGAAAACTCCATTTGAGGGCAAAACCTTTCATAAGCCAAAAAGGCTTTGAAACTGTGGCAAAGCCAGAGACTTTTGTGCACCACTTATGGCCACAAACCCATGAGGACAACCACAGGCCTTCTGGAGTGCCAAGGAAATTCCATGTGAGGAGTCCAGCACTCACAGGAATCCAACAAGTCCCTGTCTGCCAGAGCACCTTCATTGCTACTGTGCTGTTTTGAGTAAATGTTTTTTCATCAGGTTCAAATTGGTTTGTTGTTATTTTTTTGCATAAAAAAACAAATTCTTGTTCCCTGGTGTAAGTAAAAGCCTAACACTTTCTGATTTCTTTTGACAGAGAAAATATGAGCCTGTGGATCTAACCTCATCTGTGATGGTCTGCAGCTGGGAGCAACCAGATCAGTGTCAGTCCCCTTGCAGCCATTGGCTGGGAGCCTGCATGTTCCTTGGAATGGTATTTGAAACATGTCACACTAGCCGTGCCTTTGCTGTGGGCTGGGAGGCGAGTCAGTCAGAATCTGCATTATGGAATGTAAGTTTCAGATCCACAGCTAGGAGATCTTTTTTAATAGCCAGAGAATATAGTCATAAATATATCTATTAATGTATTTATGCAAGAACCTTTTTAGAGATTTTTTTATTATAAAAAGTTACCCCCAAAATTGAAAGTGAAAGAACAGTGGAATTAAAAACCATCTGTACCTTAATTATATATAAAGGATCATAAAATCCTTCTAAACTTTTTTTTGTTCAAATGAAGATATTTTTCCCTTCCAAAAAGGAAAATTATTATTTCACATTTTTTTGTTTTCTCCTTTTATTATATATTCCATATCAATAAATATAAATTTTTTAAATCCCTTTTAATGGCTGTTTAACAATATATTGAACAGATATGTAAATAGTTCTAGGTTTCAGAAATTTAAAAAATTGTCATTACAATACCACTGCAAAGAATATTTTGGTGTTTCTATTTTTAGTTACTAATTTGGACTAAAAATTAACAAGTTTGCTTTTCTTTATCTAAAACATTGGTTATTTTATGAAGGAACTGTAAGGAATTTAAAAAACTTTTCAGTAATTTCAACAAAGAAATTATCTTTAAGGCAAAAATGTATGATGTACTGCAAATCTATTTTTATTATATCTTCACTTTTACCAGTGTGACATATGTGTGTGTTTGCACAAGTGCTTTAACTACCAGCAACGTAGGAAAAATCTGTATACTAAAAATGTGAAAATATTTTCCTGGTTTGTGTTTTCATTCTCCCAATATAGGTTTTGGATGACAAGCTTGTATTTGCAAAAGCACACCCCCTGTGGGAGGTGTTCTGTACATACGCTGAGATACTGCACATAATATTGCCTCTGAAGCCCAATGATTTGAAAACCCGGTCCTCAGCCTTTAATAACTTCCGCTGTTTGATGAAAGTCCTCCAAGTGGATGAAAGTATCAACAACCGGAACAAGAGTTTTTCATTGCCCTATTTGAGAAGAGCTCCATGAAAGACTTTTATATTCAGGATAGAGATACATTCTTCAATCCAACCACCAGAAACCGCATTGTAAGTCTAAACCGAGTTTAGCTGCTGTCTTGGGGGTGATTTAGAACCTGCTGTTGAATTATCAGTGATTTGGTTTGGTTGGTTTGATTTGGTTTTTAAAAGCTGCCCATAAAAAGGAAAAAAGAGAAAGAAAAGAAATATGCCTACAGATTCCTGTTAGGATAGTAAACAGTGGCTGGTTAGTTACCTTGTATAAGCCACAAGCTCTCTTAGAACATTTTTAGGTTTACTTCATCCTTTCTCAGATCAAGTATCAAGTAAGGGACAGTGTTAAAAAAAATTCAGGATTAACAGGTTTGTGAGCTCCAGGATTTGCAAGGCAGCTTTCCCTCCCCATGGTGTAAGTCAAATGGCAGAATTGAAATAAAGCACCTCATGTTTCCTCCGGTGTTAACAGGAAAAGGCTAATCTTCTTGACCTTGTTTCTTCCTGGGTAAAATGAAGATAATATATCAGGAGGCGACAAGCTCATTTAAGGCAGGAAACATGTTGTCTTGTTCACTGCTGAATCTCAGGCACCGGGAAGGCTGAGTTTAACGAGTGAATGAATGAACTGTACTTCCCCCACAGTTACCATGTGGGACAGTGAGGATTAGCAGCTAAGAGCATAGACTCTAGAGGGGAGGGCACAGCTCAAGTGAATGGGCACATGCTTAGCAAGCATAAGGTCCTGGGTTCAGCCCCCATCACGTCCTCTAAAATAGACATATAACCCTAATTACCTCCCCACCCCCCACCAGAATTACCTTATTATCTCCCCACCACCAAAAAAAAAAAAAAAGAGAAGTGGCCAAGAGCGTAGACTCAAGCTGGAACACCTGTGTTGGTTTCTCGCTGTCGACCTTGTAAATGTCATTTACCCTCTGTGTCTATCAAGTTCCTCACCAATAAAATGGGGATAATTGTAGTACCCACCTCGTAGAGATGCTATGGGGATTAATGAATCTGTGTCAGTGATACAACTGCCCTGGCTTATATTAAGTACTATGCATCTGTCAGCTCTTTTCATAATTACTGACAGATGTTATTATCGACAAAAGACATATTAGTTCTTTGAAAGGGAAATGCATGTTAGACCATTTCATTTATCACTTTCTGTAATTCAGGCTTTTCCCTCTGAAATACCATTTTATGTCTGTACACTAGAAAGCCACAGGGCTTTCCAAATTTCATCTGTCTGGGTTCTTGTCATGATGGCAATACTGCAGATTGCTGACATTTTTTAGGGACTCTGTCTGAGATGACAGCAACCCCTCAAATTTAGGAGCTCTTCTCTAACTGATAACATCTCGCTAGAAATGAAGTTTTTATAATGTAACAGCTTCAGATGCTTAATGATGCCATAAATGCAAGGATGTTATATCTCAGCTCTTTAAATAAATCCTGTCATTGAAATAAAGGAAATACTATATTATAGCCCTCTATGACTTTGTTATCTTTGCTATCCATTTATCTGACTCTCTAAGACCAAAGAAAGCAAATACTAAGATTGATCATTACTACTATGTGGTACACGTATTTGTGGATGAAGACAATATTGAAATGCACTGTTTAAGATATTAAAATGGACACTAAACAGCTTCTTGATGCATATGCATGAACAGAACAGGGAGCTGGGTGCAGGGAGCAGACACTGAGCTTCCTGGATTAGAGACCCAGCTTAGCAGTCCAGCCCAGCAGTCCACATGTTTCATATTTATGTCCCAGCAAAATTAGCAGTGAGAGTCTTAAATGAACTTTGGGGACACTTGCAAACAGCTGTCATGATTACTATTGTGGGACACCAGGAATCTACAGTGTTTAGTTGGTATCTGTGCATAACCAGTTCTTTTCCACTAAAGCTTCTTGTAATTGCTGGTCCCACATCCAGGCTGAGGAATCATCTCATGTGGTGTTTGGGAGGGAGGTAAGTGGAGTCAGGACCCTTGTTAAGGCTGGGTGGGTAATAATCTGGTGCTAGTACAAGACAAAGGAAAGTAGGTCAGGTGGGAAGGAGAATGACTGGATTTAAACTTTGTTTCTTGAGTAAGCTAAATATATAACATCATGTCAAGTTACTTTGTTGTTTATATTCCATGTGCTGTCACCGAATAACTACTGAATTGTGGGGACAAAAATGCCTGGGTTTTAGAATTGACCCTGCCCCTAACCTGTCAGGGTCCAAGTTCCTCCGGGTGTCCAAAGAGGGGGCTGGACCATCAGGTGTCCCTCCACTGCAGCAGTTTGGGCACTTGGGTGGACTAGATTTTTCCTGTGGAACACTGGCCCGGTTGTAGAACATTAAGCATCTGCAAGGCTCTCACCAGGTACCCACGGTGGTCCCAGGACTGTGACATCCAAGCGTTCCTTTCCACCCACGTTTGCAAATGACCCTCAAGGGGTTAATATTAATCCTGGGTGAGAATTATGAAAAATTATATGGTACCTCCATCCCTCCTGGCAAGTGAGGGCCCCTTATTTATAAATGACCATGAAGTGTTAGCACCAAATTTTATCAACAGAACATGTGAACATTTTGTGACAGTGACGCTCACCTGTTTGCTTCTGATTCCCAGTGCCACTTCAGCCTCCGTCAGAGGACCTCAGCTGCCCCAGTGATCAGGGCCTTCTGTACAGGGAATGGGCTCCTCCTCGAAGCACAGACAAGCAGCAGCCCTTAGGTCTCATGAGGTGAGCTGTTGTGGAGAGCACCCCAGTGGGAAGGGCTCAGGGTTGTCCTCATGGCATCTGAGTGTGACAGTCCTCCAAGAGTGTTACCAACCAGGAAGCTCACAGGAGCTCTGAGCTTCGTTGCCCCAAGTTTTTACTGCAGGCTTTATTACAAAGCCATGATTTATTGGGTCACTACCGACATGGCTAACCCAAACCCTAACTGTAAGTCAAACCTTTCCTTAGCCCTAAATTTTGAGCCCCTTCCTCTCCTGGTGGCCACTCACTTGTCACAAAGCTCAAAGCCCCACTCGTCTAATCACATGGTTGGTGTCTCTGGCTGGCCAGTCCCCATCCTGAGTCATCTCATGAACACAAGCCATCCAAGGTTCCACCATGAATAGCAAAGACACTCTTATCTTGGGAAATTTCGAGGCTTTAGCGGTTGCTGCCTAGGAACTGGGAACAAAGACCTACCAAATTCTTCATTACATAGGAGTAAATGTTATATTTCATTTAAATTATAAAATAAGAGAGAAATTCTCACTGCTTTTCTGTATCTGCTGTTCGACACCGTTTCACTACACCACGTGATTGTAATGTCGCGCTCAGCATGTGTCTTCTCAGAGCACCAGCGCCGGCTGCTCCCCGGGGGCTTATGCTGTTTGGGCAAGGCTGCTGGGGGGATGGAGGCCAAGGACAACCGAGAAAACAAAAATAATCGTGCAAATAAGGAAACAATGTCAGATTGAAATGAAGAAATAACACAGTGTTGAGATGGGAGACTCGGGGGGAAGTGAGTTAAGAAAGCTATCTTTGAGTAGGTTACATGTGAGCTGAGATGGCGATAAGGAGGCTGGAATTTGAAGATCTGGGAAAAGTCACCCATGGAATAGAAGCAGCTTGTCCATTGGCCCCGAGGCACAAATGTGCTCAGCAGGTTTGTGGAGACACTGGAGCCAGCGCTGGTGAGAGTGATGAGACGCGAGGTTTAGAAGGGCATCAGGAGCACGGAAAGGAGTGTAGACTCTAAGCGCAGTGAGAAGCAGTCATGATAGCTTAAGCACTTAAGTAATTTTCTCTCACTCACATTTTGCAAAGATAATGTGGAGAATGTATGGCAGGGACCCAGGAAGCAGGGAGGCCAGGTAGGAGGCTCTTGGATTGGGCCAGTTGAGAGATGGTGGGAGCCAATGAGGAATGCATTTGGGGAGTGGGGCTGACGGGATGCAGTTATGGGCTGGCTGTGGATGGTTAGGAGAAGAGGAGGATCAAGGTAGCCCCAGGTCGGTCTGGAGCCAGGTGTCTGTTCTTTCTTATCTCAGTGCCCCACGCAGGTGCCCACCTACTTGGGCAAACCTCTTAACCTTCAAAGTGAGGGTTTTAAAACACTGAAGTCTATTTGTTGTTTCACATTTTATGGAAAGATTCAAACATGTACAGAAATAGAGAGAACAGTACAGCCAGCCTGCCTGGGTGTTATCAGTCACCCAGCTCCAGAATTATAAACTCAGAGTCACTGTTGTTGCATCTTTCATCTCCATCTCCTCCCCTCCCCCACTATGGGGTCATTTTGAAGACAATCCTACATAGCTTAACCTTTCATTAGTGAAATGACAAGGTCTCTTTCAAATAAAATTGGAATATTCCTTTTTTTTAGGGTTACAAAATAATTCCCTGCTTGTCACAAAAATACACTTTTAAGTAGTTTTGGGGTTGAAATCAAGATCCAGACAAGATTCAGACATTGCAGCTAGCATATCTCTCAAGTGCGTTCTAATCTATAATTTTCCTGTTTCTCATTTTCCTTGAAATTGCTGAGGGGTTTCTCTATTTCCTGTTTGGCTGATTTCATTCTCCCCTATGGTGTTAGACTTGTTTCTCCATCCTATGTATTGGCTTTAGCTAAGTGATTTAATCCTCCCCTAAAAGCTTGATCTGATTGAGGTTCAACTTTGTGCAAAAATAATTGTTATGTGAAGTTTTGTACTCCTGTCATAAGGTACATAATATTACATTCGACTCTCTTTTTTGTGATGACAGCAGCCAATAATGATTGTCACCCGGGATCATTATTTCATAAGGAATTTTATTTCATGTGGTCATACTCTAATTTCCTCCCTCAATTATCAGCAGGATCACAGTCATGAAGAGGTACTTTCTCCTTAACCCGGGTTATCCTTTAGAACACAGTTTTAAAGGAGGATATTTGTTAATATGTAAATATTTAAAATTGATAATTTTTTTTCTTTTTAATTTTTTTTTCTAATGGAGGTACTGAAGATTGAATCTAGGACCTTAAGCATGCTGAGCACACACTCTGCCACTGAGTGTACCCAATCCCCCTTGAGATTCATATTTATATGATATCTTCCTTCTGTTATTTTTGTTTTATGTTATACAGAATTTGAAGGCAGGGCAATGGGTTTGACCACTCTTTAATCATTCTTTATGGGCTTTTGGGGTTTGTGTGTGTGTTTGTGTTTGTAAAGAAAACAATTTTCCTACTATTTTAAGTATGTATTGCTAAGGCAATTATGTTGATCTTTTCCCTGATCCTGATCCATGTATTCCCATGTTACTTCCCACTAGTGGCCCCATGAGCTCTGTGACAAGACTAGCATGTTGTTAATCCATGTGGAAGGAGATCTGAAGAGATTTATTCAAGGAGATGAAATTTGTAGACAATGTATTGGAAAGTATTGTGAAAGTTGTTCGTTAAGAGAAGGTCTGAGGTTGAATTATTAAGTGCACAGAAATCTAAGCTATGAAAAACCAAGACAATTATTAACTCCAGGAAAACGAAGTAGGGAAGAAAAGGTAAGACTAGCACAAATTGCTACAGCTCTGAATAGTCTGTACAGAGTAATAATAATGTAAATCAAGGATACTGAGCTGATGAAAATTATAATGTAATTGTATCAAAAGGTTGGAAGAATGAAGGTTTGGGTGTGTAGATGAGATGGGGTTTGAAAGAGAGCTGAATCCTCATTTTCCAAAATAGAAAGTTAAATAGGTGATACATAAAGCTGAAAAAGTCAGTAGGCTGTGTTACAAGGATATTAGTCAGAGAAAGGGAGTAAGTATTCCAAGAGTCAGCAGTAGGAGCTGAACGTGGTTGTTTCTGGCCAGGAAATGGGGCGGTTGATGGGAACTGCTCCTTTTTACAATCGGTGTTCGAGAACTGTTTGACTCTTTATTAAATGTATGGCATTACTTTGATAAAAAGAAATCAAAGCTGAATTTTGAAAAAAAAATTGGGGTGCTTTTGACAGAGAGAGATAACAATCAGGCAAAACTACATTTGAAGGGATCCTCATTATTCCTTGCCTTTCAGCAAGGACTAGGAGGCAGATATCTGTTTAAGGTTCAAAAATTCTGTCTGACCTTCCTGCCAACTTGTAACCTTTGGAAGTAATGAACTCCCCGTCACTGTAAATATCCAGGCAGAGGCTACCTGACCAGCTCTCTAACTGTAGCAGGGTGTGTTTACCATTGGGCAGTTAGAGCAGGCAACTTCTAACATTCTTTCAGTTTTGAATTTGGCATTTTCAGGATGGATAGTTGATAAGAATGTATTACAAAAAGCTTAACAAGAATGAGTCCAAGACATCTCAAACCCATTGCCAGGGTTTTCTCTGCCAGACACCATCCTGAGACTGCCACCCGTGAGCCAGGCCACAAAGCCCAGTCACATGAGAATGAACACACTTTTTCGCTCCTATCTGATTTGGCATCGGGCTCAGCCCTTTTCCCCATGGAATGGTCCATGCCCAGGGCTCTGACTATGGAGCTGGTCTCACAGCAGCCCTGTGAGTGCTGGTCCAGCCTCCGGGGTTCCTGCGTGAAGTTTTCCAGGATTCCAGGCTATTCTCGGAGCTGAGTCCCCCCTAGGCTAAGCCCACGGAACTCATCTCAGCTCCAGACTGAGCCGGAAGCCTCAGAGAGAACTCAGAGCTGAGGAAATCCACAGGTTTTACCCAGCACTGCCAAGTCATCAGTGAGCCAGTTGAGGGAAGGTTCAGCAACAGCAAGACACACCTGAGCCACCGTCTCATTGTTCCGCCTCATCCCTAAACTCTCTGTGTCTGCCTGTCTGTGTCGGTCTCCCTTTTAGGATCAGCCTGGCACCACTTAATGCCCTGCCTCCTTTCTTCTAATCTTGCCTCCCTGGCCTGTTCCATCTACTCCAGGTTAACTGAGAAGAGGTTTTAAAACCTAGGAACAACAGACGTGCTAGATACAAAGAATACAGGGCAGTGCCTTCCTCAGTCACATCCCTCCTGCCCTCTCCCATTCCCACAATGAGTTTTATAAATATTTTGTCAGACAGACATTGCACTCCCAGTTGTTATCATTATCAGCCATTTCCTTATTATCTGTGGTTTACGATGTATTTGCTCCAGGGACATTCCCGAGATAAGGCAGGAGCAGATGACTGAGCCACTTGTTGATGTCCACTTGTGTCAAGCCTGTTAAGAATGATTTTTGGGGGGATTTGTTGAATGTGCCAGACTGTCCAGTGAGTGGTGATGATCCCCTGCATCTGCTCTGGAGTCAGCCTCGTCCTCTCCTTTGCTCTGTTCTCATTTATCTCTCTTCAGCAGGTGAGCCAGTGATCTGTACTTCTATGATACATAAAACACTTCTTATTTCACGGTAGAATTTGGGGGCTGCTATGAAAACGCATATGTTTTAAGAATGAATTGAGTCGGAGGATTAAACTTAAAGCCCCCTTGATTTAGAATCA
This sequence comes from Vicugna pacos, assembly GCF_048564905.1. NCBI lineage: Eukaryota > Metazoa > Chordata > Mammalia > Artiodactyla > Camelidae > Vicugna > Vicugna pacos. Next base: position 3,924,506 of record NW_027328783.1, read on the forward strand.
GAAATTAATATGATGGAGGGAGGGTATAGCTCAGTGGTAGAGTGCATGTCTAGCATGCATGAAGTCCTGGGTTCAATCCCCAATGCCTCCATTTAAAAACAAATAAATAAACCTAGTTATGCCCCCCAAAAAAGAAAAAAATAAATTAACATGAGGATGAAGCTACAGAGTGATTATTTGTGTCTTCTGAAACTTCCTTCTGTCTTTCTGCAGGAAATTCTAAGGAGAGAAGTTCAGAATCTACTTTGCTTGGCTGGGCTATTACACTCAGATGCTCCTCCTGGCAGCAGTGGTGGGGGTGACTTGCTTTCTGTGTGGATATTTTAATCAAAATAACTGTACCTGTGGGTAATTGTCTTTATTCCTTGTTACCGTTCTTACTTAACTTAGAATGACATTCTCCAGGAGCATCCATGTTGCTGCAAATGGCCCTAAATTGTCAGTTTTTATGGCCGAGTAGTATTCCATTGTATAAATATACCACTTCTTTAGCCAGTCATCTGCTGATGGACATTTAGGCTGTATCCATGTCTTGGCTACTGTAAATAATGCTGCTATGAACATTGGGATGCAGGTGTCATCCTGAAGTAGGGTTCCTTCAGGATACATGCCCAGGAGCAGGATTCCTGGGTCATATGGCAAGTCTATTCCTAGACATTTGAGGGAACTCAATACTGTTTTCCACAGTGGCTGCACCACAATGCATTCCCACCAGAAGTGTAGGAGGTTCCCCTTTCTCCACAGCCTCTCTAGCATTTGTCATTTGTGGATTTTTGAATGATGGCCATTATGACTGGTTTGAGGTGATACCTCATTGTAGTTTTGATTTGCATTTCTCTGATAATTAGTGACATTGAGCATTTTTTCATGTGCCCATTGATCATTTGTATGTCTTCCTTGGAGAATTGCTTGTTTAGGTCTTCTGCCCATTTTTGGTTTAGGTTATTTGGTTGTTTCTTATTAAGTCATTTGAGCTGCTTATATATTCTGGAGATCAAGCCTTTGTCAGTTTCATTTGCAAAAATATTCTCCCATTCTGTAGGTTGTCTTTTTTTTTACATATGGTGTCCTTTGCTGTGCAGAATCTTGTAAGTTTCTTTAGGTCCCATTTGTTTATTCTTGCTTTTATTTCTATTGCTTGGGTAGACTGCCCTAAGGGAACATTTCTGAGATGTATGTCAGATATTTTGCCTGTATTTTCTTCTAGGAGGTTTATTGTATCTTGTCTTATGTTTATCTTGCTGAAGAGACTGTCTTTATTCCATTGTATATTTTTGCCTCCTTTGTCGAAGATTAGTTGACCAAAAGTTTCTGGGTTCATTTCTGGGCTCTCTATTCTGTTCCATTGGTCTATATGTATGTTTTTGTACCAATACCATGCTGTCTTGATGACTGTAACTCTATAGTATTGTCTGAAGTCTGGGAGAGTTATTCCTCCAGGCTCTTTCTTTTTTTTCTTCAGTAATACCCTGGAATTTCTATGTCTTTGATGGTTCCATATAAATTTTATTGTGATTTGTTCTAGTTCTATGAAATATGTCTTGGGTAATTTTACAGGGATTGCATTAAATCTGTATATTGCCCTGGGCAGTGTGACCATTTTAACAATATTGATTCTTGCAATCCAAGAGCTTGGGATACCTTTCCATTTTTTAAAGTCTTCTTCAATTACCTTCGCCAATGGTTTATAGTTTTCTGTGTAAAATTCTCTCACCTCTGTGGTTAGATATATTCCTAGAAATTTTATTACTTTGGGTGCTATTTTAAAGTGTTTTATTTCTTTACTTCCTTTTTCTGTTGATTCATCATTAGTGTAAAGAAATGCAACTGATTTTTGAACATTAATCTTGTAACCTGCTACCTTGCTAAATTCTTCGATCAGCTCTAGTAGTTTTGGTGTGGACCTTTTAGGGTTTTCTATATATAGTGTCATGTTATCTGCATGTAGTGACACTTTTACCTCTTCTTTTCCAATTTAGACCCCTTTTACTTCTCTTACTTGCCTGATTGCTATGGTCAGGACTTCCAAGTCTATGTTGAATAAGAGTGGTGATAGTGGCATCCTTGTCTTGTCCCAGAATTTAGTGAGAAGCTTTTGAGGTTTTCACCGTTCAGTGCTATGCTGGCTGTAGGTTTGTCATATATAGCTTTCATGATGTTGAGTTATGTTCCCTCAATACCCACTTTGGTGAGAATTTTTATCATAAATGGGTGTTGAATTTTATCAAAAGCTTTTATGCATCTATTGAGATGATCATGTGGTTTTAGTCCTTTCTCTTGTTGATGTGAAGTATTACATTGATTGATTTGCATATGTTGAACCACCCTTGTGTCCCTGAGATGAACCCCATTTGAGCATGTTGTATAATCTTTTCTATGTGCTGTAGAATTCTATTTGCTAGTATTTTGGTAAGGACTTTTTTTTGCATCTGTGTTCATCAGTGATATTGTTCTGTAATTCTCTTTTTTGGTGGTGTCTTTGCCTGGTTTTGGTATCAGGGTGATTGTGGCTTCATAGAATGAGTTTGGGAATATACCTTCTTTTCAATCTTCTGGAAGAGTTTGAGAAGGCCTGGTATGAGTACTTCTTTGTATGTGTGGTAGAATTCCCTGGTGAAGCTGTCCAGTTCTGGATTTTATTTGTAGGGATTTTTTTTATTGTTAATTCGATTTCATTCCTAGTGGTCATTTTGTTCAAGTGGTCAGTTTCTTCTTGATTCAGTTTTAGTGGACTGTATGTTTCCAGAAACGTGTCCATCTCCTCTAGGTTATCCCTTTTTTTATGTAGTTTTTCATGATATTCTCATATGATAGTCTATATTTCTATGTTATTTGTTGTAATTTCTCCATTTTCCTTTCTTATTTTGCAAATTTGTGCTCTCTCTTTTTTCTTCTTTGTGAGTTTGGCCAGAGGTTCTCGATTTTATTTACTCTTTCAAAAAATTGCTTTTGGTTTGATTGATTATTTTCTCTATTTCTTTAATCTCTATTTTATTTATTTCCTCCCAGATCTTAATTATTTCCTTCCTTCTGCTGACTTTTTGGGTGTTTTTACTCTTCAGTATCTAGTTCTTTTAACTGGTGGGTTAGATTGTTTTTTTGAAATTGTTCTTCATTTTTGAGGAAGGCCTGTATCGCCCTAAACTTTCCTCTTAGCACTGCTTTTGCTTTGTCCCATAAGTTTTTTGTGGTTGTTTTCATTTTCATTTGTCTCAAGGTATTCCTTAATTTCAACTTTGATTTCATCATTGACCCATTTTTTTTTAATAGCATGTTGTTTAATCTCTATGCTTTCCTTTTTTTTATGCTTTGTTTCTCTGAAGAGATTTCTAGTTTCAATGGCATTGTGGTCAGTAAGGATACTTGAGATAGTTTCTAACTTCTTGAAATTTTTGAGGCTTCTTTTGTGACCAAGTACATGATGAATCCTAGAAAATGTTCCACGCACACTTGAAAAGAATGTATATCCTATTCTGGGGGGTTGTAATGCTCTGAAAATATCCACTAAATCTAATTTTTCTATTGTATCATTTAATTTCTCTGTTGCCTTATTTATTTTTTGTGTGGAAGATCTGTCTAGTGATGTTAATGTGGTGTTAAAACTTCTGACAATGATTGTATTCCCATCAATTTCCCCGTTTATCTCTGTTAGTAGTTGTTTTATGTACTTAGGTGCTCATGTTGGATGCATATATATTAATGATTGTAATATCCTCATCTTGTATTGCTCCTTTAATCATTATAAAATGCCTTTATTTATCTTTCTTTATGGCCCTTGTTTTAAAGTCTATTTTGTCTGAAATCAGAACTGCTATACCTGCTTTTTTGGAGTTTCCATTTGCATGGAATATCCTTTTCCGTCCATTCACTCTCAATCTATATGTGTCCTTCTCCCTAAAATGTGTCTCTTGTATGCAGTTTATTGAAGTTTTTTGCTTTATTATCCAGTCTGCCACTCTGTCTTTTGACTGGAGCATTTAGTCCATTATCATTTAGAGTAATTAATGATAAATGAGTGTTTATTGCTATTTGAACTTTTATTTGCAGTTGATTTCATATTTCTTCTTTGTTCCTTTCTTCTTCCTTTTGTGGTATGGTAATTTTCCTTTCTGTTATCTTGGATTGTATTTAGTTTTTGTTACTCACTTGTAAGTTTTTGGCTTGTGGTTACACTTTTTTGTAAGTCTGTTAAGCAATTACTGTAACTGTGTGTACTAAACAGATAGTAATGCAATCTCTAACCCATCCTACCTAGAACGAAAAATTTAAGAAAAAAGAAGAAAGAAAAAATACTCTATATTTTCTTGCTTCCCTCTCCCATTCAATGATTTAGATGTCTTCTTTTACAATTTCATGTTCATTCTATTTGTAATTCATGGTAGTTATCACCTTTCCAGTTATGAGCTCTCATTTCTGTATCATCCTGCTTCTTTTTTATTTAAAGTGTACCTTACAATATTTCTTTTAGCATGGGTTTAGTGTTGCTAAAGTCTTTTAGTTTTTCTTCTCTGTGAAATTCATTACCTCTCCCTCTGTTCTAAAGGATAGCCTTGCTGCAGAAAGTATCCTAGGCTGCATCTGTTTTTTCATTCAGGACTTTGTATATATCTTTCCACTCCCTTCTGGCCTACAGTGTTTCTGTAGAGAAATCAGCTGAGAGCCATCTCTTGTAACTCACTCTTTGTTTTTCTCTTGCTGCCTTTAGGATCATTTCTTTATCCTTCAGTCTGGCCATCTTGATTTTGTTATGTCTTGGTGTGTGTCTCTTTAGGCTTTTCCTGTTTGGGAACCTCTGAGCCTCCTGTACTTGGGTGTCTGATTCTTTCTTTATGTTTGGGAATTTTTCAGTTATGATTTCTTTAAATACCTTCTCCATCCCCTTTGTTCTTTCTTCCCCTTCTGGAACTCTTATGATGCATAGGTTGGCATGCTTTATATTATCCCATAGGTTCCATATATTGTTTTCATTGTTTTTTATTTTTTTCTCTCAACTGTTCTGATTGTGTGCTTTCTGTTGTCCTGTCTTCTAGGTCACTTATTCGTTCCTCTGCATTATCTAGCCTGAGTTGTACTGCCTTTAGGTCAGATCTCATTTCAGCCAATGAATTTACCAATTCTACTTGGCTCTTCTTTATAGCTACTATTTTGTTTTTGACATATTTTATGTCTCTAAATACTATCTCTTTTAGTTCCTTCAGTAATTCGATCACTTCTTTTTAGAAATCTTGATCTAATAGGCCATTAATATCTATTTCATTGATCATTCTTTCAGGGGATTTCTCTTTCTCTTTTAATTGGGAATACTTTCTCTGCTTCTTCAACTGCTCATATCTCTCTGGCACTGTGGCTTAAGGAGTATCAGTTATCTATTGTGGCCCTTAAAGGGGTTTATTTCTTTATCTATCTAAGGCCTATGCTGGAATAAAACTTAAAAATGAGAGAGAGAAATAGAATTTTAAAAGAATGGAGGAAAAGAAGGTTTGAAAACAGTGTATAATCAATAATAGAAGAGCAAGTTGAAGAAGAATAGGAATCGAGTTGAGATGTCTTTTTAAAACCTTAATGCAAAGAAGAAAAAACTCAAAACACAATATTTAAAACCTGTGAATAATCAATAACAGATCAAATCCAAGAGAATTAAAAATGAAATGAGAATTGTAAACATATAGAACTGTTTAAAAAGTAAAGATTAAAAAGCTAATAGAAAATAAAACAGGTATAAAAAGATTTTGAAAACAAAGATGTGTTCTCCTAGAGACTGAACGCTCTTAATGGTTTTATTGAGAGGTCTTTGTGTCTTCTCCCTGTTTCATGAACTCAGCTTGCTCTGTTGGCCCCCTCATCTGTGCTGCTCACAGTGTCCATTGGCAAGAAGACTGCACCCCTCCAACACTGGGTCAGGTGCTGCTCTCCTTCGCGGTGGGCGGGTGGGTCACTCCCCGTTCGGATGCCACAGTCAGTGCTGTGTCAGTTGCTCCATAGGTGGGCTCAGCTTCAAGAATAACAGGTTTATGGAGATATAATTCACATACCGTAAAATGCAGCCTTTGAAAGTGTGCATTAGGGTTTTATGTACATTTCAGGGTTGTGTAGCCATCACCCCCAAAAGGAACCAGTACCCTTTAGTAAGTCAGTCCCTAACCTTCCTTTCCCTTAGCCCTCAACAGCCACCACTCTACTTTCTGCCTCTACAGGTTTGCCTGTTCTAGGCATTTCATATAAGTAGAACCATGCAGTATGCTGCCTTTTTTGATTATCGTCTTTCATTTAGTGTGACGTTGTCAAGGCTCATCCATAGTGTAGCATATATCAATACCCAAATTCCTTTTTGTATTCAAATAATATGCCGTAGTTATAAATACACCACATTGCTTATCCATCCATCAGTTGATGATGAATAATTCTGCTGTAAATGCTCATGGACAAGTTTTTGTGTGAACACATATTTTCACTTCTCTTCAGGATATATCAAAAAATGGAATTGCTGGGATGTATTCTGCTTTTAACATTTTGAGGAATTGCTAATATAGCTTTTAAAGTGACTGAAGCATTGTATATGTCCAGAAGTAATGTATGAGGAGTCCAGTTTCTCCAAATCCTCATCTACACTTTTTATTACTGGGTTTATAGATTCATATTTATATATCATATATCATATATATTTGTCATCCTAGTTGGTATGAAGTGGTATGTCATTGTGATTTTGATTTCTGTTTCCCTAATGCCTACTGATGTTGAACATCTTTTTATGTGCTTAGTTCCCATTCGTATGTCTTCTTTGGAGAAACATATATTCAAATTCTTTGCCCATTTTAATTACATTTGTCTTTGTATTGTCATGTTTTAAGTCTTCTTTGTCTATTCTGGATAAAAGTCCCTTATCAGGGAAAATTTTGGAAATATTTTCATCCATCCTGTGGATTGTCTTCTTACTTTCTTGATGAAGTCCTTTGAAGCACAGAAGTTTTTAATTTCACTGAAGTCCAGTTTACTTGATTTTTTTCTTTTGTTGTTTGTGCTTTTGGTGTCATATATTACAAGTATTTGTAATCCAAAGTCCTGAAGATTTCCTCATTGTTCATTTTCTAAATGTTTTATAGTTTCAGGTCTGTGATTTATTTTGAGTTAATTTCCATAAATGGTGTTAAGATAAAAGTTCAGTTTTCTTTCTTTCCAGGTGTATGTACAGGTGTCCCAGCATCATTTTTGTAAAGATTATTTTTCCCCATTGGATTGTCATGGCACCTTTGTCAAAAATTAAATGGCTGCATGTAAGACTTTGTTTATGGTCTCTTAGTTCTTTTCTCTCAATCTATTTTTCTGTCCTTTCTGCAAGTACCACACTGTATGGATCACAGTTTTGTTAGTGAGTTTTGAATTTGGAAACTTCAAAACTTTGTTATTTTTCAAGATTGTTTTGACTGTTTTGGGTATCTTGCATTTACATATTAGTTTTAGGATCAGCTTGTTCATTTCTGCCAAAAAGCCAGAGCTGCATTGAATATATAGGTCATTTTGAGGACAATGGCCATCCTAACAATAATAAGGCTTCTGATCCATGAACACAGAAGAGCTTTCCATTTATTTTAGGTCATTTTTAACTTCTATCAGTAGTATTTTAGTTTTCAATATACAAGTTTCAGATATTTTTCTCAGTATTCCACATATTTTTTCTTAATATTACTAATTATTTTATTCTTTTTGATGCTATTGTAAATGAAAAGGTTTCCTTCATTTTATTTTTAGATTATTCACTGCTGTTGAATAGAAATGTAATTACTTTTCATATATTCATCTGTGTCTTACAATTTTGGTCAGACTGGGTTATTAATTCTAAGAGGATTTTTTTTTCTTTTCTATTTTTCCTTTGTGGATTCCTTGTGATTTCAATATATAATATCATGTCATCTGGAATCAAAACAGTTTTATTTCTTTCTTTCTAATCTAGAGGCTTTATTTTCTTTGTCTGATTGATTTGACTAGAACCTCTAGTACAATGTTGATTTTGGGAGGGAATAATTCAGTGCTTCTGCATTATGTATGATCTTTGCTTCAGGTTTTTCATAGATGTTCTCTGTCAAGTTGAGGAAGTTCTATTCCTAGTTTTTATCCATTATTCTATTAATATGGTGTATTACATGAATTGACTTTTGTATGTTGTACTGCCTTTGCAAAGCTGGATACATCCCACTTAATGGTGGTCTATTTTATATGTTACTGTTTTGGATTTGCTTGTATTCTATTGAGGATTTTTTGCATTTATATTCATAAGAGATAATTCTTTAGTTTTCTTGTGATCCCTTTGTCTGGTTTTCGTATCAGTGTGATACTAGTCTCATTGAATGAATTGGGAAGTGTGCCCACCTTTTTATTTTCAGACGAATTTGTGAAGCATTTTTTGTTTGTTTTTGTTTTTGTTTTTGTTTTTGTTTTTTCTTTAAGTAGTTGATGGAATTCACCAACAAAGCCATACGGGCCTAGCATTTCTTTGTGTGAAAGTTTTGGATTGCTATTTCAGTTACTACTTACTGTAGGATTATTTGAGTTTTCTATTTCTCCTTGAATTAGCTTCAGTCATTTATGTCCTTCTAGGAATTTATCCATTTCATCTGCATTATCTCATGTATTGGCTATATAATTATCCATGGTATTCCCTTACATTCCTTGTTATTTTTGTAAGGGCAGTAGTGACATCCTTCCTTTCATTTCTCATTTTAGTAATTTGAATCTTCTCTCTTTTTTTTTTCAGTACTAGATAAAATTTGTCAATTTTATTGATCTTTTCAAAGAACCAACTATTCCTTTTGTTGATTATTCTCTATTGTTCATCTATTGTCTATTCCATTTATTTCTGCCTTTAGTATTTTGATTAGAATGTTTAATTCATTTACATTAATGTAATTTCTTATCAGATTGAAGTTACAACTGCTGTCTACTTTCTATATGTCTTTTTTTCCCATTCCTCTATTATTACACATTTTTGTACAAAGTAAGCATTTTCAAGTGTGTCATTTTAATTTGTTTATTTTATCTTTTTCTTCTCCTCCTCCTCTTCCTCCTCCTCCTTCCCTTCCATTGCCCTGGAGATTATAATTTACATCTTGTTTTAAAGCAATCTAGTTGACATGAATACCAACTTAATTTCAACAGTACACAAAAACTTTGCTTTGGTATCAGTCTTTTCCCTCCCCCTCCTCATGCTGTCACTGTCATACAAATTGCACCTTTATGCATTTATAAGCTCATCTACACAGTTTCATAAGTATTGTTTTATGCAGTTGTCCTTTACATCAAATAGAACAAAACATTGACATGTAATACTCGATTTATACTGTTTTATTTTTTTACTCATGTAGTAGTGCTCTTTATTTTTCAGGCAAGTGTCCTTTCATTTACACCTGCTGGACTATCCTTAGTATTTCTTGTAGGGCAGGCCTGCTAGCAATGAATTCTTTCAGATTTTGTTTTTGTAGGAGTGTCTTAATTTCTCCTTTAATTTTTTTTAAAGAATCATTTTGCTGGCTATAAAATACTTGGTGACAGTCTTTTCCTTTTATCTCTTTGACGATACCATCCACTGCCTTCTGGTCTCCATGGTTTTTGATGAGAAATCAACTGTCTTACTGAGGAGCCTTTCTATATGTTGAACCACTTTTCTCTTTCAGCTGTCAAGATACTTTATTCTTGTCTTTTGACACACTGAGTCTGATGTGCCTATTTTAGATGTCTCTACGTTTATAGCACTTGGAGTTTGTTGAACTGCTGGGACGTACAAATTAATGCTGTCATCAAATTTGGGAAGTTTTCAGCCATTATTTCTTTATATATTCTTTCTACCCCTTTTTTTCTCTCCCTCCTTCTGGCGCTCCCATTATGTGTGTATTGATATTGTTGATGGTGTCCCACCTATCTCTGACACAGTGTTCTATTTTTTTTTTATTCCTTTTTCTTTCTGTTCCACAGACTGGATAATTTCAGTAGTTTTAATTTAACTGACTTTTTCTCCAACAAGTTCATATCTACAGAGAAACCTCTTATTGAAGTTTTTATTTTAGTCATATTTGTATCTCTAGAATTTCTAGTTGGTTTTTATTATAAATTTTATTTATTGATATTCTCTGTACAATGAGATGTGCACATAATTTAATCCTTTAGGCATGGTTTCTGTTAGTATTTTGAACATGTGTGTAATTGCTTATTTATATCTTTGTCTAGTAAGTCCAGTGTCTGGGCTACCTCAGGGAGTTTCTATTGACTACTTTTTCCCCATCTGTTATGACCAAACTTTTCTGTTTCTTTGTACATCTTCTAATTTTCTGTTGAAAACTGGACATTTAAAATATTACAATGTGGCAGATCTGAAAGCCAGATTTTCCTCATCTCAAGGGTTTATTGTTGCTTCCATTGTCATTGCTGCTGCAGCTATTTATTTAGTTACTTTCCTGAACAAATTCTTTAAAGTCTGTTTTCTTTATCATGCATGACCATGAGATCAGTGTGTGTGAAGAAAGCCTAGTTGTCATCACTGTAATAATAATTGGACAGTGATTTCTTTCAATGCCTGGAGCCAATCGTTTGAGCTGTTGCCAGGTGGCTGTGTGTCCGCATGCTGAGGGATGCCCTCAGCACCAGCATGCAGTCAGCAGCTCTTAAGTAGCCTTTAGTTCTTGCTTATGCAGAACCTCAAGTTCAGCCAGTGTTGAAGGCTTAGGATTTTCTCAGATCTTTCCTTGCCATGTGCCACACATGTATATTGCCTTCTACAATTCTCAGAATTTTTTGGAGCTTTTTAACCCTACCTTCACCCCCAGAACTTCTCATTACTCAATTTTGCCTTCTAAGTTTCCTAGTCAGCACCTAGTTAGCCTCTACTGGTCCCACTGCCTCAGGCAGTTGTAATGTTAGATACTCACTGCTGATTTTTTCCCACACACACTCTGGGGACAGGCTGTTTGCACAGCATGAGTTTGTGACAGGTCACATAGTGACAGCTCTCTGGGGGCGGATTTTTTGGGTAACTTCAAATCACTTCTGCCCCTACCTTGATTGTGAGACTATTGCTTATAAAGGCCACCATTTAGGTGAGGATACAGGGATGGGGTAGATCAAGTTACAATGCCTCAAAACTCACTATCTTTATGGAGATTTAGCTGTTTTTCTTTCTCAAATAAAGACTCCCCGGATTGCTGGAAGTCTTGGTTTAATTTCCAGAGTTCTACAGAGGTTAATTTTGACAAATTTTGCCATTGTCATTGCTTCATAGAGGAGTAAGTTTTCCAAGATATTTCCTCAGATATTCTAGAAGTGTATCCCATTTGCATTTGTGTTTAACTGAGTTACTTGCAAGACTAACTAATTCTACAGCTCCAGCCCCATTCACATAAGAGTCCATCTGCATGGATTCTCCTACAGCAGTGTACAACCTGTTGTCAGATTGTTGTTTTTCTTATTAAAGTGTAGGGGTTTTTAAAAATATGCTCATGAATAGCCTTTTGTCATTTTTACACGTTATAAAACTTCCACTAGTCTGTAGCTATTTTTTCCCCTCACTTATCGTTGCTTTAATGAAGTTCTCACTTTTAAGGATTTTTCAGTAAAGCAGTTTGTGGATGCTGATCACACGGGTGAGGCATTTAACTACTGTCTAAACCTCAGTCTTTGCTCTGATTCACTGTCTGGAATATCTGAACACATCTACTGAACCCCGTATACCAATGGATGCTGACAGACCTAATTAAAAAAAATGCTTTTTAAGTAAAGCAAAAAATATTAACTTTGACACTGGAAACGACAAATCTCAAATTCCCTAGCTGATCTTGCTTTCTGTGATCATGAGCTACATCATGTTTTTAGAGCCGACAGGCATATTGAACTACTGATTTTATTTCATCGGATTTTAGAATGCAGAACACATTTCAGGCCCACTTATAGCACCATATGTGTATCTTAAAGGATATGTACATATGATGATGTCTTTAATATAAGTACCTTATTTTATTTTAAGTACCTACTGCTGTGCACCTCATTAAGGAAAGCTTGAAATTGCAGTACTGAAATTTTTCATACCACCATCATCCCATAGCATCTCTTTTGCACTTAGATGTTGTGTGGCAGAGTATTATTCTGCTCCCTAGAAATGATCAATGTTGAAGGGGAAAAAAAAAAACCCTCCTCAAATAAATATACTCCAAATCACACTTATCTGAACAATGGCCACCATTTTAGTCCATAGTCCACACAAATCCATCTACTCATACTGACTCAGAGTCCTCAACATAGACAATCCACCCCTGAATTCAGGGTCCTCAACACACATTCTATCCCCTCCCCATTCCTTGTTGATTCTGACCTACTTTTGTCCAACGCGTCCTGCCAGTCTCTTTGCTACCTGACTGCAGTTTTTAATTTTTACCTTTGAGTTCCAGATTGCGCCTAGTGATTTCCAGAGAAACGCCAGACACTTGGCTCATCAGGAGGGGCAGTGAGGATTTCAGAAAGCTGTTAACCTAACTCACTTTCAGATCAGTGAGTGGCTGTTGTGAGCATTCCTTCTAGATCTCTGCCATGCAGGCTGCATCCACCCCAGCAAAATAACGTAGCTCATCCAACCACCTCAGCGTCCATTCATCTGGGTTTCTTCTTTCAGTGCCACTCAGATGCTGCTGATGGGCATTATATATATATATTTTAATTGAAGTATAGTCAGTTACAATGTGTCAAATTCTGATGTACAGCACAATGTTCCAGTCTTTCATATTCACATATATATGTATGAATTCCTTTTCATATTTTTTTACTAAAGTTTATTATAAGATATTAAATATTGTTCCCTGTGCTATACAGAAGAAATTTAGTTTTTTAGCTATTTTTATATATAGTAGTTAATATTTGCAAATCTCAGTCTCTGATGGGAATTTTTAAAGCCACATCTGGAATCCTTGTTGCGGAAGAGTCTGAGAAATATATTTTCGACCTCATAGCCTTTTGGTTAGGAAGTTGGAATAAAGGCTGACCTGGCTCACCTAACTTGTCTGCCTTTGTGAGTAAAGAGGTCTGGAGTTTCAAGTCCCAATGAAATGTCCCAGCCCTTCAGTAGCAAACTCTTAAAGCAACCAAAATGCTCCCATCTACCAGAGCATGACTTGTCCTTAGACACTGCTGGACATAACCACCGACGCTGTCTAAGGCATCGTCTTCATCTGGTGCACACTTTCTTTAGATGTGTAATATCCTGATTAACAGGACAAGCTAGTTTGGATTCCCAAGGCCACAGGCAGCCTTCTGCCTAACTTTGGTGTATATATGTTCATTGACGTGTCCTCTCTCAGATCAGCTAGAGCTGCCTGGTGTGTGGTTTCCCAGAGAATGTGGGTGCAGTGCTCCCCACCAGAGTCCTACCAGTTGTTTTATTGCAGGAAGAGAGAGAGCAAAAGAGACAGAACAGGAAGTTCTTGTCCAGCCTCAAACACAGTCACCCCCGCCGAGGGCTCTTGCTCTGGGACACACAGCAGTGCAGGTCAGCAGCAATGTGGCCCCGGTGTACTCCAAAACATGGTGTGGTTTTACTGGGTTATCTGTGTCTTTCATGGGCCCTGCAAAGTTCTCGGCTTTGTGAAATGGGGAACTAAGGAACTCCCACCCATGGCTGTAACTCCCAGGGTTTGCACCCTTACGGGTTTTGAGGATTTGCTGGCAACTCATTCTTTTTCACTGGGTCATTTCTCGGTTACACCTGCAGTCCTGTGACTTCCTTATCAGAACTGCTCCTTACGTTCGGGATTTAGTGAAAGATGCCATTTTAGCCTGTAAGTTCATGTTCAGGGAGGAGGAGGAAGAAGCACAGATCAGAAATGCTGTTTTGCTTTTTTTATTATTGTTTTCATAAGCCGTCTCCTGTTGTCGAATGGACACTGAGCAAATGAATGACTGTTACACTCCCATTTGAAGGATGAGAAAAACGACACTCAGGGAGAGGAGGCAAACTTCCTGAGGTTCCAAAGACCAAAAGGGATGAGCACAGAATAAGATCCCCGCAAATTTCTTGGCTGTCATTCGCCTTTAGGTCAATGACAGAGTGCCGTGTGTAGTAGTAAAGTTGTAGCGTGCTTTTAAAAGGGTGCAGATGTTCTTGTTTTGTTTATAAAATCACAGCGTTTTGTCTGAGACTCTGAAAAAGAGAAATGGGTTAGAAAATGTTGGTTTCTCATCCTTGGTCCTTCCTCCCCTTCACAGATATGGACCCTTCCATCTGTAGCAGGAATAAGACAGCCCCAGCCTTCCCATCTCATGAGATCAGTACTCATTCATTTCATTCCTGCCCACCAGTAGGTGATAAAGCACAGCGAGATTTTCATGTCCTGCTTCACTGATTCTTGTGAAATTAGGTGTTTGAAGATAGAAACTCATGAAAGGAAGCTGCCTTTTTTTATATAAAGTGCAGTAATTTTCCTAGCAGAGAAGGAAATTGAGGATTTTCTTCATTGAAAATCAATAGAGATTTCAAGAGCATCTGTATTTCTGATGCATAGATTAAAATGACAAAATCTAGAGGGATTACCGAAACACAAGGAAGATACCAAAAGTGTCTTTAAAGAGCTTTTCTAAGACTGGGCTTGTAAAGAGACTGTTAGTTGACAGAGACCCTCTTCTCACCCATAGTCCCTCTCCTTAGGTTGGAAAGGGCCTGCGCTTCCCATGTGTGCATTCCTGGTGCTTCAAGTGAGTTGTAGGTTAGGGCGGTGCACATGGTGCTCCCTTCAGTTTGTCCATCCTAAGTAACCCCTGGCAGTCAGAGGGCGAGTGTGTTGCAACGACGTGAACCATTCACCATGCTCTCCGTGGTGTGTGCTCATCTCAGCTCATCCAGGCTCAGGTGATGGCAGAGCAGAGAGTGGTGGCAAGAGGTCAGCCATGAGTAGGAGGGAGCAACTGGAGTGAGCTGGGGCCCAAGTGGCTAGGAGTTCCAGGTTGAATTCCCAGGACTTCCCACAGCTCATTCATTCAGCTAATACTTCTTCTGCACCTGTCATGTGCTGGTGCTTCCATTGTGAACAGAACCAAATCCCTGTCCTCATGAAGATGACGTTCTAGTGGACATAAGAAATGATAAACGCAGAAGCAGATCCACGTCAGGACACATGAGTGCCGTCTACTTTGGAGTGCACAAGGTGAGATCCTTTGGGAAGGAATGTATGATACAGGAAAATGTGGGGGAGAGGATGGCCGTATCCCAGGTCTTATTTGGGTCCCTGAGATGCACCTCGTGATGTGTGGGTCCTTGGTTTGCACAGGAACGAATCCAAGAGAGAGCCACAATTCAGTAAATGTAGATTTATTCAGAGAGATATATACTCCACAGACAGAGTGGGCTGTTTCAGAAGGCAACAGAAAGGCCATGAGGCGTGAGGGTTGGGTGCTCCAGTTTAAAGGAAAAGTAGATACACACTCCACAGACATAGTGTGGGCTGTCTCCCTCAGCAGAGAGAGCAGCCACGAGGTGTGGTTGTTAGTTTTTATGCACTCAGTATCTTCATATGCTAATAAGTGGGAGGAATATTCCAACCGTTTTGGGGAAGGTGTTGCGATTACCAGAAATTGGGCCACCACTCACCCTTTGACCTTTCATGGTCAGCCTTGAACCTGTCCTGGCACCTGTGGGAGTGCCAGTTAGCATCCTGCTGTATTTCAGTGAGTGTGTATTGAAGCTCAAGTTCTACTGGGAGTTGACTTTTCCACCGTCTCGGTGCTAATGGCTGTGCCATTCTTTTAATGGCAGTGCCCTTCCCCCTTCCCTCCTGTCTCATGAAGGAGCTCTGGACTGATTGCACAATTGCAGAGCAGGGGATAGAGTGGAAAGAACTTCATAAGTGGAAGGTGGAAGGCAGTGTTGGTAGTAGAATTCTCAAGTCAATTATAAAGTAAGGGTCTTCTGTTTGCTGGGATTACCTGGTGTCACATTAGGGAGCTGTGAGCCTTGGGGACTTCAGTGAGTGGGTGGCTCACTGTATATACTGTGTTGCTGCTTAGGCGGCTCAAGAACAGTTGGCTTATAGGTGACCCATTCACTCAAGCAGGGGTCTTTTCGGGGATTTTCTGCACTTGAGGATAACATGGGTCACATGGGGGGAAGGACCAGCCAGTCACAGCTTGGTCCACAGTCACCTAGTGCCCTCGCGGCTTTCATCCCATGGATGCGTCACCTCCCCCTCGATGGGGACAAGGTCACAAGTGGTGGGGCAGCTTCTCAGTGGCGAAGGCATTGCTCTCCAGACCCAACACTCAACAGCATGGACCCCTGGTGTTGGCCACAGTCTTGGCTAGATGAGGCTGTTGAGTAGCTGAGCTCATGAGACGTGGGTGCCATGCTTCCACTCTCACCAAGAGCTCTACTTTTGAAGGTTCTGGTCAGACAGCCATAAATACTCCCTAGCCCATAAACAAAGAACAGTCCCTTTCACTCGGGGAAGGGCACACAGAAGGAGAACGGATCATCCCGAGAGCAGGAGAGGCCAAATCAGTCCTGCCATCAGGGGTCTGACAGACGAGCCAGCTCAGTTCCTCTTACTAGTTGTTTACTTGGAGGATCTGGGGTATTTTGGTGACCTGCAAGTGTCAGGAAATAGTACACGAGGGCTTTGTAGATTTTCTGGTCCGGTGTTAACTCACCCCATTGTAGCTGTTGTGCAAGGAAACAAAACTTGGTGGACAACAGGCCATGGCCCCTGCTCCCTGGTGGAGCCAGGAGATTACAATGTTAAGAACGACTGCGGGGGCATCATTTCTATGTTGAGAGGCCAGATGGCCTTACATATCTCTCAGGCTGGATGTCTAAGTCGCAAAGGGAAACTGGATTTCATCCAGCTCTCCAGCCAAGGAGGAGACCACAAGTGGCCTCCCCCACCAACTGTGAGCTCTTTGCCTCCACTGACAGCAGCATGTATAGCAAAAAGCTGGGCTGCCACCTGCGTTTCCGTGTAAACATCCGAGTAGCCACAGCAATGGCCTCGTGAGCAATGGTGTGCCCAAGGAAGCGCTGTGTGGGACAGAGGGAGGAGTGCTGGGGTCAGACACCGGGAGGGCAGGCAGGCAGTGAGGACATCTGTGCAGTGCAGGTGCCATGGAACAGAGCCAAAGGGAGGCTGGTTTTGAAGCAGGGAGCCTGGGCAGTGCCGTGTTGTTCGTAAGAAGATCCTGGGCTCTGGATCCAAGAAGTCATTGGCTTGATTCCTGACCTCAACCCTCATCTTGGGCAAATGTTTGAAGCTTTCTGTGCCTCTGTTTCTTGGTGTCCCAAATGGGGACAATAGTAGCAATTACCTCTGAGAGTCAGGAGCGCCTTTATAGATGTCATTTCATTACGCTCACAGCAGCCCACGAGCACTGTGCTAGGTCCCCCGTTTTACACGTGGCAGACGAGTAATTTTTAATCAGTAATCATGCAACTAAGAATGGTCATAATCAGCATTTGAATTTGATCCCTGTGTCCAGATAATTTCTATTCTCACTCAGTATTACTGGAATACTAGTAAAGTCAGAACAAACACTGCTGGGAAGTGGGTGCTTGAAACATGTTTGACGTCTTTGCCATTGGGGAGTGTTGAGTTCACATTCCTCATAGCCCTTCCGAGGCTCCCTGCATCTCCGGCTGCCCCTGGTGGGGTCTACAGGGCTCTGGGCAGCTTCTCCTTGTTCTCTAACCCCAAGGCTCTCTGCTCTCTGCAGGTTGATTCTCAACCCTGACTGCTGGGTAGAGCTAACGTCTAAAAACAAAAAAAGGTGGGGAGGGTATGGCTTAGTGGTAGAGCACGTGCTTAGCATGCAAGAGGTCCTGGGTTCAATTCCCAGTACCTCCATTAAAATAAATAAAGCTCAATACTCCCCACAAAAATAAAAGAAGTATTTAAAAAATAATAAACAGTACAAAGGCCCCACTCCAGGCTGTGGTGCACTATTTTTTAAAGGCTCCCAAATGCATCCCATATGCAGGAGGGTGAGAGCTATCCCTATACACCTCTTGTGAGCTTGTCCACTCACACCAATTAGCCTCTTGAAACAGGAAAACTACTTGGCTCAGCCTAGAACTTTCTCCCGATTTCTAGACTTTTATTTGCCTACTGCACATCTCTCCTGGAGCCCACAGGCACCCAGCCAGAACTGAATCAGCTGTCTCCTCTCATGACTTGCCCCTCTTCCTGCCCTTCTTTTTTTTTTAACATTTTTTATTCATTTATAATCATTTTACAAGGTTGTGTCAAATTCCAGTGTTCAGCACAATTTTTTAGTCATTCATGGACATATACACACTCATTGTCACATTTATTTCTCTGCGATTTATCATAACATTTTGTGTATATTTCCCTGTGCTATACAGTGTAATCTTGTTTATCTATTCTACAATTTTGAAATCCCAGTCTATCCCTTCCCACCCTCTACCCCCCTGGTAACCACAAGTTTGTATTCTCTGTCCATGAGTCTATTTCTGTCCTGTATTTATGCTTTGTTTTTGTTTGTTTTTGTTTTTTAGATTCCACATATGAGCGATCTCGTATGGTATTTTTCTTTCTTTTTCTGGCTTACTTCACTTAGAATGACATTCTCCAGGAGCATCCATGTTGCTGCAAATGGCATTATGTTGTTAGTTTTTATGGCTGAGCAGTATTCCATTGTATAAATATACCACGTCTTCTTTATCCAGTCACCTGTTGATGGACATTTAGGCTGTTTCCATGTTTTGGCTATTGTAAACAGTGCTGCTATGAACATTGGGGTGCAGGTGTCATCCTGAAGTAGATTTCCTTCTGGGTACAAGCCCAGGAGTGGGATTCCTGGGTCATATGGTAAGTCTATTCCTAGTCTTTTGAGGAATCTCCACACTGTTTTCCATAGTGGCTGCACCAAACTGCATTCCCACCAGCAGTGTAGGAGGGTTCCCCTTTCTCCACAGTCTCTCCAGCATTTGTCATTTTTGGATTTTTGAATGACGGCCATTCTGACTGGTGTGAGGTGATACCTCATTGTAGTTTTGATTTGCATTTCTCTGATAATTAGTGATATTGAGCATTTTTTCATGTGCTTTTTGATCATTTGTATGTCTTCCTTGGAGAGTTGCTTGTTTAGGTCTTCTGCTCATTTTTGGATTGGGTTGTTTATTTTTTTCTTATTGAGTCGTATGAGCTGCTTATATATTTTGGAGATCAAGCCTTTGTCGGTTTCACTTGCAAAAATTTTCTCCCATTCCGTAGATTTTCTTCTTGTTTTATTTCTGGTTTCCTTTGCTCTGCAGAAGCTTGTAGGTTTCATTAGGTCCCATTTGTTTTTTCTTGCTTTTATTTCTTCTAGGAGAAAATTTTTGAAATGTATGTCAGATAATGTTTTGCCTATGTTTTCCTCTAGGAGGTTCCTGCCTTTCTTATTTCAGGGAATGGCATTATAGATTAGACACTGCCAAAGCCAGAAAGCTGGTCGGCATCTTTGTCCCCTTCCTGCCCTTCCATCACACCTGTGGCCAATCCGTCCACCTGCTGAAATGTTTTCTTCTCTCTCCTCCTGGCAGGGCCTCAGCAGGCCTTCACATGAACCTGCCAATAGTCCTCCCTGCCTCTATCTTGTCTCTTTCTAGATCACTTTGCATGTCTCCTCTACCTTGGAGGCACACAGAGCCCTTTGTGATGTGCCCCTGTGATCTCTCCACCTGGTTGCCTCACCTGCCTCCCACACCCTGTGCTCGCTTCTAGACTATTTGCAGTTCCTGGAAGGGACCTGGCTCTCTTTGGCCTCCCTCCTTTGCATGTGCAGCTCCCCAGGGAGAAATGGCCTTAACATTATAAGTTCACCTGATCAATTCTAGGGCATCTCAGAGCTCACCACAGTGGTTCTCTCCTCTGGGAGAGCCTTGGCTACAGTTCCGGCTCCCTGCCCCGAGCACCCTCTGCTGACTGTTATCCAAGCCCTCTTAACACGCCTCCTCAGCCATCATTTCACAATGAGTCCTGTGCACCTAGGAGCTCCCGGAAGCAGGGACTGTGTCTTTTTCCTCTTTATTCTCAGAGCATTGTAGAGACTCAGGTACAATGGTGGAGGACACAGTGGTTATTCTGCAATTTCTCTAGAGTTGGGGCCTAGGGGTAACAGTCTGGTGGGAAGAAGGGCTTAGGGGATTCACCCTGAAGCCACATTTTCAATTAACATTTCATGTTGTTTTTGTCTACTATTTAAAATTACGAGTCTTAAAACAAAATGATGATTTCTAAAAATTACCGATGATTGAGGAAAATGGCAGTTTTCCATATTTAAGAATATTATTTTAAGTTTGTGTGACTGGGGTGGTGGAAAATAGAAATGCAGGGGCTACTAAAGTATTCTCATCCCCTTCCCCACCCTCAGATCCTTTGGACAGAAGAGACAGAGTGATGTGAGGAGAAGGCTTGGAGGGTGCACCGTGCATTGCTTTTAAATTGTGACACTTACTTGTGCTTTTTTTAAATTTTTTTAATGGAGGTAATGGGACTTGAACCCAGGACCTTGTGCATGCTTAGCACGTGCTTTACCACTGAGATATACCCACCCTTCCCCCCGATATTTGTGTTTTTAGTGGGCATAATATGCTGGAAGCAGGTACTTTAGCATCAGACAGTCACCTGCCTCTGACCATCACGTTAATACCTTTCCCTTGAGCTAGAGAGCTTGTCTGTTTCCAAAAGTTCAATAAATTATCTTCATTTTCTTTTTTCTTAAAAAAAAGGTATTAACTCATTTTTCTCTTTAGTATCGCCTATAAATAAAATGTGATTTTATTAACCATTTACCAAAGTGTTAAGTGTAATAAATATTAAGTACAGATTTCTGAAGCATCAGTCATCACTGAAGATCCACATTCTGCTGTTCTCTCTCTCTGTTAGTCACCTTACTTCTGGAGTTCTGGAATCGGCGCCAGGCAGTGCTTGAGTACAAATGGGACACGGTTGAGCAGGAAGAACAAGTCTGGCCAGAATAGGAGGCACGTTGTCCCCACGTGGAGATAGATGAGATTACCCAGGAAAAGCGGGTGCTGTTTAGATGCACTTTAGTGTGTTTACTTCTGGACTTGTCAGCCTTGGCTGCATGTTGGAATCACCAGGGGACCTTAAAAAATGTTGGTGCCTGGATTCCATCACTGCAAACTCTGATGGTACTCAGTGGCCTGGGGTGCATTCTGGCATAGGGAAGTTTTTAAAGCTCCTCTGGTTATTCTAATGTGCAGCCAAGTTGAAGGAGCACTGCCTGGAATGGTGGACACAGAAGAGAAGTGAGGTCCTTCCTTCATAATAACAGAAAAAAGGGGAAAAGAAAAAGACTGGTATAAGTGTATATGAAAAGAGGCATTGATCTGTATCCTTTCATAACACCAATAAAAAAATGCAAAATATAAATTAGCTGCAATGACACAGATGTAGAAGGAAAGACAAATTGGTTTTTATAGTTGACTCCCATTTTTTCACATGCACCTTCATTATTGTGGCCTCCTTTTCATCGTAGACTAGGTGCCCCTTTGTCTTGAACTAAGTCCCGGTCACTGCTCCCCCTTCCTATTGGGATGTGCACAAAGAAGCATGACTCTCATCCTAAAGTCAGAGAAAGGGTAGAAGAAGCAGGGAAACATTTGTTGAGGTGCCATCAGTATTTGAGCAGTGTTTGAGCTAGGCATTTTACATAATTGGAAATGTAAATTTATTGCTGCCACTCCTGCTGCAAAATTAAAAAAAATAAAACTATATATCTTTGTATCAACATTCCAGAGCTATGAAAAGATGATTTTTGAGTCATCTGTATTATTGCTTCTTTCCATCAGCTGAGATAATTTAGAGCTGATGGTGCTTGCGGTCAGCAGCAACAGGACAGTAGGTTGTGAGCATGAATAACTCTTGGGAAAAAAATGCTTTTACTAGGATCATCTGAAAATGTCTCCAAATATTGATTTAATAAATTGAATCACAGATCTACAGAATGTTGGCACTGAAAAGATATGGAGGGAGTAGGTCAAACTCCTCTTTTTATAAATGAACAAAAATGAGGTTCAGCTACCAATAGAAAGTGACATTGGTCTTTTACAATGTAATAAGCTTCTAATAATCCCCATTATGAATAGTTCCCATTGTTTACAACTGAAGATGTGGGTAAAAGCGTATGTTGGTGAAAGACTGTACATTCAGAGATGAAAGCTGAAACTAAGACAAAATTAGATGTTCATAATGCTTTTGAGTCCTGAAAAACAAAAACTTATCATATTGGCAGCATACAAAAAATACTGAAGAAAAGTTTTTTGGTCATTTAAACTGCCAAGTTTAAATTTAAAATTGCCAACTAATAAGTTTAAATTTTCATTGAAACATGCTTGTTGAAAAATTGAAGATGAAGACTCATTTAACTTTATCATTCTTCCTTATTTAAAAAATTGCCTTATTTTTTTTTAGTTTTTTATTTGAAGTATTTTACTTTACTTGCGAAAGCATGCTCCATTGTTTAGAGAGGCCAGCGTCGTGGTAGTGAGATCTTGCGAATGAAGTTGCCTAAATTCATATTTGAACACAGCAGCTTACTTCCTGAGTGATCTTGGACAACTTAACTTCTCTGTGCCATTGTTTCCTATAAAATAAGAATAAGAGAGTTGCTTCTTCATGACAGTGGTAAAGACGGGTCGAAGTAATGTACAGAATCTACTTGGAAGGCCTCCTGGCAGAGAGGAAGGGCCATGTACTTAGTTACAGCTATTATTATACTATATCTGGTTTTATAATCCAGGTAAATCTTGAGTCTTACTGATTTCATCTCTTAAAAAATTCTAAATATAAACTCTAAAATGGAAATTCTTAAACTTCATAGTTGTAGCTAATTAACACATAAAGTTCAACCAAGAAACACACAGTAGAGACCAGTTAGCTGCAGACAGCTGTGATATTTTCTGTCCTGCACAGACTCTAAGCTGTAACTACCGTCACTTCTGAAATCAAAGGCAAGCTAAGGAATAGAGCTTTAAAGCTTGGCCTGGTCAGGTGTTCAGACCATGGCAGGGAAACAGTTTACTGTTCACATGTGAATTTTCAAAAAATAGTATTAAAACGAACACTGTACATATTTTGTTGTGCGTTTGACATCGTTAACAGAAAAGAAAAAGAAAAAAAAACAGAAAAAAAAAACCATGCATTTACAAACAATGAGGCTATGTCTGAAAATTATTATTTTTTTATATTATGTTTAGGATTTAGTGACCAGTTAGGAAAAATATCATTTCATTGGTGTAATCCCTTGATTGACTAAACTTGTTTTTTAAATTAGGAAGAAGAGCGTGTTCCCTTTACCACCTGGGGAAAGTGTATACATATAACCCTTTGTGCAAGTGCTCTATTTCTGGGTAAGAACCTGCCACTGACTTTTAAAATCTAATGTGAAATGCTGAGAAAACTGAAAGTCAAGCTGGGAACTATGTAGTCTCATAGAGAAAACTTTTTCCAGAGAACATCTGAGCCAATGCAGGGTGCCACTCTGGAGATTCCACAGTCTCTTCTGCTCACAGTGCTTCACCCAATTCTTTTCACCTCATTTGTTCAAATCAGATCAGTGGTTTAGGATTCTCCAGGGTCTGATTAAGAGACCAGTTGGAGGCATTAAGATTTCTAAAATTTTCCAAGTGTAACAGCCAAGGCAAAATATCCAAAAATAGCCTAACAAAAGGATAGTAGGAACTATCAAAAAATAAAAGTAAAAACTACTGAAAGGTATAAAAGGTGCTTTAATCACATGATTCTAGATTAAAAGATCATATCTCCAAAGTATCAGAAATTATAAAATTCTTTTGGGTTTATTGTGAATAAAATAATATTAGTAATATAATAATTAATAAGATAATGAGAGTTTTACTTGTTCAAGAATAGCCAGATTAGAAAATAGGGCAGGAAGTCCAGATATGGGCTCTGATATCAATAATAATTTAATATAAGAGATGGAAGGCATTACAAATCAGGGAGATAAATAAAGGTTATTCAGTGAATAGAACACTTGTTAGCTACTTGAGGGGAAAAGAAAAGATTGAAATCATACAGTGAACCATATATTGTGATAAATTCCAGAAACACTTAAAAAGTAACACAATTAGAAAAAAAAAACTAGAAATAAATATGGATGAGTATACAGCCTCTAGATGAACAGTAAGTTTCAGAGGAAAGTATACAAAGATTTCCATGCATCAGAAGCATCCTAATTTTAAACAAAACACCAGAGGATGTTATTTGTTTACAAATCCGACCAGGGGCTAATTCCTTCAATACATAGAGAGTTCAGATCACTTCAAAGGTAACATCAAAAAATCTCAGGAGCGCAGAAGGCCGAAAAGATGAACACACATTCACAAAGGAAAAAATAGATGTCACACTTCAATGGTAATTCACTCAGTGCACATCAAAATGAAATAGTTTTCCACCTCTCAAGTGACACAGCTCTGTTTATGAGGATGAAATGCCAGTGATCACCAATACCATGCCTAGTTACTGGATAATTTTTGTGAAGTATGGTTGATTTACAATGCTGTGTTAAATTCTGGTGTACTCCTCAAGCCTTCTTAGAAAGCAGTCTAGCAGTTGATATCAAGAGTCAAAAATACTCATATGTTTTAATCCACTAATTCAGCTTTGAAAAACTTTTAATCAGGAATTATTTCAAAATGGCAGGGAAAAGTCAGTATGGATGCAAGTCACAGACATACTTTTATATGTATGTGTATAAATATATATATAAAATCTCAGCCAAAATATTCTTCCAACCCTTCACAAAGTAGAATAGTATGCAGTCATGAAAAAGTGTGTCCATGAAAATATTTTATGACATGTCAAAGTGTTATGATAGATTTGAGGATAAAATTAATATATAAGATGATTTGTAATATACAAACAATGCACCGTTCTGAAGGAATTATGTCTAAAGGTCGAAGCAATTATTCTTATTTTATTTTTTATTCATTTTCAGAGTTGGGGTCTTTTGATTGCAGGTGACAAAATCAATCTCCAATGTGTTTAAATAACAACCAAAAAATGGGGATGCATGGGATTTATTGGTTCCTGTAAATGAAAACCTCCAGTCTGAGGTCTGGCTTCAGTCAAGGAGAGATACTCTAGCCCAGATGATGTCAAGGGCTGCTTTTGTCCTGTCTTCATTCTGTGTCCAAAGATGTCTCAGCATGATGCTTCTAGGCACGCAGCATCCCAGATCATCCATCCAAACCAAGACAGGTCCCTTTTGGCCCCTTTCTCTCTTGATAGAGGAAGCTTATGATTCACATGGGCACCAGCACATATCTCCTCACATAATAGTGGCTCTTCCTGGGTTATTTGCCAATTCTCCAATCATGTGCGAGGCCAATACAATGAGGGGTATTATTTGTCTTAAACCAACTGAGATCTACTTCTGGTGCTTCAGAAAGAGTGGGTCAATCGAGGTTAAATCACAGGACTAAAAACGAAAGGGAGGTTACTTATCCTAAAGCAAGTTCTGGGTCCTCTTCTAAGACTGGGGACAGATACAGGACAGAAGTTCTGTCCATTACTGAGTGCTTTCAAATTTTCTTTAATGAGCAAATGTTAAATTTATGATCAGAAAAGATGATAAATAAGAAACTTAAGGAAGGAGAATGGAAAGCTTTCCTGTTTCTTAAGAAATATTGAACCCATTAAGTGCTTGGAAGAAAAATGGAAATGTTTCAAGTTTGTAAAAGTTCTGAAATGAATTAGAATTGATTTTACAGACCATGTAGGAGACAGTGCTATACAGTTAGTGTGTCTTTGGGCTCTTTGAGTATTTCAGTACTTTCACATAAAAGTTGCTTCATTTGGGGCAAATTGCATCATTTCCACATGGCTCTATTTCCTCATCTGTAAAAGAGATATAATATTACTTTCCCCACAGGGTAATTGTGAGGATTTTGAAAAATAGATGTGTGCTGAGGCAATAGTAAGCATTTAAGGATTCTTAACTTTTATGTTTACTTAATACATAATTAAAAAATTATTATGCAGACTTTTAAAAAATGCATACTATTTAAATGGCCTATATGTGCTGTACAAGAGAGGAAGGCTTAATATACCTTCTATAATACATTTTTCTCAGCCTTAACTAATTTTCACATTTAATCACACACACACCAAAAAGTTATTCCTTTCACAAGCATGAAGACTTAACTGTGAAGGAAAGGATGATGAAAGAGAGTAGAGGAGAAAATAAAATGCTTTCTCTACAAACTGATGGCTTAAAAACTAAGAAAAACGCCTTTTTAAGACTTTGGTCCATCAACTGGTGACTGGATAAAGAAGATGTGGTATATTTATACAATGGAATACTACTCAGCCATAAAAACCGACAACATAATGCCATTTGCAGCAACATGGATGATCCTAGAGAATGTCATTCTAAGTGAAGTAAGCCAGAAAGAGAAAGAAAAATACCATATGAGATCGCTCATATGTGGAATCTAAAAAACAAAAACAAACAAAAACAAAGCATAAATACAGGACAGAAATAGACTCATGGACAGAGAATACAGACATGTGGTTACGGGGGGGTAGAGGGTGGGAAGGGATAGACTGGGATTTCAAAATTGTAGAATAGATAAACAAGATAACATTGTATAGCACAGGGAAATATACACAAAATGTTATGATAAATCACAGAGAAAAAAATGTGACAATGAGTGTGTATATGTCCATGAATGACTGAAAAATTGTGCTGAAAACTGGAATTTGACACAACACTGTAAAATGATTATGAATCAATAAAAAATGTAAAAAAAAATAATAATAATTAAAAAAAGACTTTGGTCACCATATTCATAGCTAATACTTAGGTAGAGTTTTTCACATGCCTGCGGTTAATGTTCCAATTGTTTTCACAATTAGTAACTAATTGACTCATCACAATGGTCCTATAAATTGCTATTATTATCCTCCCATTATATGGGTGAGGAGATTGAAGCCCCTAGAGATTAAGAAATTTCCACAAGGCCCCACAGCTAGCATCGGAGCTGGGATCCAGATGCAGGAGTGTGGCTCCAGGGGGTCTTGTAAACACTCCCTCTGCTCTCCCCTGCAGGTGCAAGCCAGCCACCCGCTGTTACTGTAAATAACATGATGTGGTTCACTTAGTCCTGAAATTCACATTCTTTGTAGCTTTCTGTCTGGGGCAGTCATCAGGAGCAGCCAGGGACACTGAGTACATGCTTCTGGACTATGACCAAGAAGGTAGATGGAAGGAAAACAGTTTAAAAATGGGATCTTTAATGTGCATTCTTCAATGGGCAGGAAAAAACCTGCCAAGTGAGGAACTGAAACCCTATCAGCCACGTGCAAATTATGCTTCAGACACCCCCGCTGCCCTTGGGTCCACACAGTCAGAACTACAGGGGATCAGGGACATGAAACTTATGTAAATGCAGGGAGTAGGAATACCTGCCATTTTAAGATCTCAAGGAGTATGAAAAGCATGTGAAGCTTTCATCAGCAGAGACCTGCTGTCACTTCCACTGTTTCCCTCAGGGCATGTCCACAGCTTCACTGGTTTTATTCAGAATGAAGACGATAGCTAGCACCTGCTGACCCCTGAATCAGTGATAGGTTCTCCCTTGAAAGGAAGCATATCCCCTTCATGGGTTACAACTAGTTCATAACCTAAGTAATTCTACAGATGTAGAAGGGATACTTTCATTGGTTCTGCTATCACAGACTTCCCTCCAAAATATCATGCCACCAGTTACCCCATTTTCACCCATTAAAATATACTTAACAGGCTTCCTTCTTTAGTGCAGTTTTAGGTTTACAGAAAAATTCACAGAAAGTGGAGTTCCCATATATTCCCTATGCCCTGCACACAGCTGCTCCTGCTGTCAGCATGTTACATTACTGGATGCACTCATTCTTTTTGACATCTTTCATTCCTCCTCCCCTAAAATTTAACATGCCTGATATTCACGTCTCATGGCATTTACGTGCGATTTATATCACTTCTCACGTTTATGTGAGGTTTACAACACATGCATGTTTTCTGTTTAAGCTGGGTTGGGGGCAAGTTTTCTGTGTAAAAATACGATCATTAGTGAGTCTTATGCTGCTGGGTTTTTGGGTTGTCAGGTCCTGTTGACCATTGCTTCAGTTATTGGGATCATTGTCTAAGGACTTTCAGTGTTCATTGTATTTTCTGCAAAACTTCCCAAGAACCTGAATGGAACAGACCCAATCCAAAAGTACCTGACTGTGCAGGTGGGCCACGCCCATCACTGCTTCCCTCATCAGTTTTATCATCATGGTGACCCTGAACGCCATATATGAGAAAGTGGCAATCATGATGACTGACTCTGGTAAGGTCCTCCTGCAGCTGAGATAATTTCTACACTAGTTTTAGAACCAGGTCAAAACAGAGACTATCTTTTAAGCACTTCAATTGCAGTACATTACAGTCTTTAGTTAACTTCAAGTGTAAACGTATTTTCTCTAGCCTATGTGAGAAGTGAATTAGCTCCATTTTTGCATTAGTAAAAGGGACAAAGGAAGCTTTAGAATGTCCAAACTCTGTGTAAGTATGTCAGTGCTTAATAATAATTTCAATTACATTAGATAATGTACCCTATTGTTGAAAGTAAATAGTCTCTGTATTGCAAATAAGTGGAAGAGGGTCGTGGTTCCAGTGGCAGATTTGCTTGTGCGTTACGGAGAGGACAAGTAATCACACTGTTATATGTCTTCCCCCCATGCTGTTCCCGTTAGTGTAGCTCTATTCTCATCAGCTGCGACTTCTATAATAAATGTTTCTTCTCTCTGGCTTGTATCCCACCCAGCGGCTTAGCGGCCTAAGTTAAGTGCTTCCCACACGTTGCATGTGGCTGGGTGGTTCTCCCAGTGGTCTGCTCAGTTGTCATCTTCTGAAAATACTAAGACCAATTCAAATTCTGAACTAGAAGGATGACCCGTTTTATGTTCCCCAAATGCTTCTAGCAAGTTGCCCCGTGTTTTGTTTGTCTTCTTCAATAGTCCTACCTTACTGCCGTTCAGGGAGACAAGAGAATATTATTTAGCAGGATGTTTAGAAGTAGCTTTCTTTCAAATTACACCTGACAAAGGAAATTTCTTGCCCATTAGATACTTTTGTGCTTATAAATTTTAAGGAACGGGTGACTTTTTTTTTTGCCTTGTGGGATATTTCGTTCTTAGTGGGAGAAACTCTTACAACAGTGTGTACAGTTGGAATTAACATAGTGGATATGTTAAGAAATTCAAAAGAGCTGATATGAAAACAGTGTGAATTGTGTGTGTGTATATATATATATATATATATATATATATATATACATATTTAGCGTGTTAACTCATGTGTCCGTGGCTTTGATTAGGGTCTCAAAGCCGTTCACAATTTTGCAGACTTAACTTTTCTTTATTCCAGCTGCAGAGCTCCCAAGGACCAGACTGACTATGAGAACAACCCAGCCATGAAGGTGTTCTTGTTCCACTTTGTCAACTACTACTCCTCGTGTTTCTACAACACATTCTTTAAGGGCAGATTTGTGACTTATCTGTGAGATCTGGTGTATTGGCTGTAAAAATACAGAAATGAAGAGGTGTGAATACAGCTTTGTGTTCTGACAGTCTAACCTGTTTCAGGTTTTCTCTTAGTTGCCCAATGAAGAGTGTCTTTACTCTCTGTTCCTTAGATATTTTAGGCATAAAATAATGACTTTATTTCATGTTAGAGCTATCCAAAATTTAAATGAGATTTTCTTTCTAATATTCCAGTGTGACTCAAGTGGCTGTCTCCTTGAACTGATGACACAGCTGACAATAATCATGGGAGGACAGTCCATCTGGAATAACATACAAGAGGTGTTACTTCCGTGAGTACTCAGTCATGTGATCTTGGGGTGAGAACGGCCCACCCACCCACGTCATTTTCCTGCGTGGCCATCTCTAGAACAGGGGAGACTCTCTGCTTATTAAAGCTCTCCAGATAAGATGATCCAGCCAACATTATAAATGTACCTGCTGTTTAATAATTATGTTTAAATACCTTCCTTTTTATGTTTAACATAAATCCTCAAGTGCTATAGTCTCTGCTTATTAGCACAGCACTGGGGACTGACGGATCAGAGCCCTTTTTGGGGCCATGAACTAAGTTTTCCTACAACTTCCTGCAAATTTCTCCTCCTTTTATATATGCATTTAAAAATCCATAACAGGAATTTGTTGAGTGCCTAGTATGTGCTAGTCACTGTATTAAATGTTGTACATATATGTATGTGTGCATGTGTGTGTGTGTGTACAATTTAATCACCCAAACAATCCTTATTCTTATCTTCCTTTTGCAAATGAAGATCCTGTGGCTTAAAGAGGGTAACTGATTTGCCCAAGCTCTCATTGCCAATAAGAGACCACTGTGGGACTCAGATGTAAGACCCTATCTCTCTGAATCCAGGTTCTTCTAAGAACAGAGACTCTCTTAGGGTCCTAAGGCACAGGGTTACATAATGTTTTAAGAGACACTGTCTAAAATAATAACAACAGAGGTTTTGACTTACTGTTCTCTTCCTAAAAATGAGAAAAGCAGATGTTAGCAAAGGTCACACTGTCCTTTTGATTTTCACATAAGCCCAATCCCACATCAAAGTGGACAGTCCAGTGTTATCTGCAATTTCTGAACATTTCAAGGAGCTTACTGTATTCGCTTTCTGTTGCTGTTGTAACTAGTATCCCCAAACATCATGGTAGTAGGAAGAAAAAGAAAAAGTCTCCACTAAACAACACAAATTTAACCTTGTAGGGTTCTTGAACGCAGAAGCCTGATGAAGTCAAAGTGTTGACACGGCTGTTTCTGAAGGCCTCAGGGGAAACTGTATCTTTGACTTTTCTGTCTTCCAGAGGCCACCTGCATCTCTTGGCCTGTGACCTCTTTTCTCTGTCTCAAGGTCAGCATGGTTGTGTGCCTCTGACTCTGAACCTGTGGTCAGATCTCCTCTCCTCTCTCCCCTCTTCTGCCTCCTTCTTCCTCCTTTAACGACCCTGGTGATTACACTGAGCCCAAATCTATAATCCAGCTGGTCTCTCTTAGAGTCGACTGGTTAGCAACCTTAACCACATCTGCAACCATAGGCCCCTTTGCCAGGGAATCTGACCTCTTCCTATGTTCTGTGGATGAGGACATAGACATATTGGCGGGCAACATTTTTCTGCCTACCACACTAACCTTTTTAAGATAATTTCTGGCTTTGAGTATCTGTTTTCATGAAACTGTTGATCTCTCTTCTGTCTTGCCTTCCACACCAGCATTATGCTCCTGGCCAACCTAACTGCAGAGCTCGTCCCTCTCTGTGGTGTCCCCCAAAACCACTTACACAAGCAGGTGTTATTGTTGTTTGTAGCATAGGGGAGAAACTCAAACAACTTGAATTTTGAAATAAAAAACCTCCATCATTTTAAAATCTTCCATGCCACTATAAAATTTTATTTTTTTAACTTTGTTTTTTAATTTTTAAACTATTTTAAACTTTGTAACATTTTTTTAACTGTACTTTTTTTCTTATCATCCTTCATTGTAGGCTCCAGAAACCTGGTATTCTGCCCACCGCATCCAAGTTTCCTTTCATTGTTTCTCCTCCCTTTCTTAACCTTCCTTCTCTCTCCCTTATTACCAAGTTTCTGTCCATTCTCTTTATAGGGCAGTTAAATTATTTTTTCTTTCTTTCTTTCTGTTTTTGCAGAGTGAACACATTTTCGTGTCAGTGTGTCCTTCCACATTTCTTCACAAGGGCTTCATCTTTCAGCTTCAGTGTGGATTCCTGGGGTCTGTCTCGAAACAAAGGCATTTCCCTTGTCCCCCAGCTCACCACGCCCCTCAAAAAAATGATTCTGATCTCCGCTGTGAAATGAAACTTTTTTTTCCCTACTGTGCAGTAGACAACCCTTAACCTGAGCTCACAGTCAGATATTTCCAGAGGAGTAAAAGTAGGTCATGTGCAAATAATACTACTTTTCTCTGTGAAAAGTAATAGATCAGATAGAGGAAACACTTAACTCAGATTACTCAAAAGAATTTCCTGAAGGAAATAAGTAAATTATTTAATACTAAATTTTGTTGAATCTGGTAATCCGTGAGCTATTTTTACCAATCAAGAAGGATATATTTCCAAAACTGTTACTTAGCAATTTATGTGAAATGAAACTTGCTCACATGAACTAGTTTAAAATAAAGGATGCATTATAGTATCTGTGGTCTGTTTATACCTTCGCTTAAGTAAGCACATTGTTCTAGGTTCCAGTGAGCTGAACTTTGCCTCCATGTATTTCTACTATGGGCTAAAATATTTAGGGAATTTATTTTGAATTATGTTTCCCTTTTTTGAAAACCAGGAATTCTGAATTGTAGCCAAGTTCGAGGGTGGCTTGTTTTTTCCTCACTGCCTCTTCTCTTTGTATAAGTGCAGTTTCCTTCTTAATTTTTCATATAAAATCCTAACATACCAAAGATCTATCAATTACTCTTGCTGCACCAAAACTATACCCATCCTCAAAAACACATAGGAAAGGGAAAGAAAACTTACCAAAATTAGCGACTATTTTCATGCTTTTTAAATATGTCTAAAGGAACATAATGAAATGAATTTCACCATATCTCACCTGCCTCCGCCCCCCCTATCCCATGTAGGGTTCTTGAGTAGGATTCTGGGAGCAAATTAAGGACAGTGATGCCGTGATCCAGGCTCCCTCTGGGGTCTCCCCAGCACTTGGATTGGCACCTGGTATAAAGTAGGTCTCAGTCCGAGCCAGCTGAGTGAGTGAATGACTCACAGGCATCGAATGCGTAACATCAGTGAATTAACAGCATTCTTTGTAGGACTCAGACAATAAGCTGAGTGCCCTGTGGCCTTCCCAGCCTCACATACTATTTTGATGTTGGGGTCATTTCTGGGAATGTTATTCTGTACTGGACAAAAGGCTAGTACAATTCCAGGGTTAAGCAACTTTCCTAGGGAAATTTTATGATAAAATATAAAGAAAAATAGTTAAATGCCCAAAATGACATAGCATAGTCCTTTGGTGTTTAGATAATGTATGGCTGTAATTTTCTTACTTTATATGTTTCTACATTTTCCACTGTGTGTATGCACTACTATATAATAAGAAAAAGCAAATGTTTAAAAGAGAAAATTTCTCTTCTCCAGATATGATTTGGTTAGAGGATGAGTCAGATACATATAATAAGAGAATCTTAAATACATGCGTCCATAATTCACTCTTTAAATTCAGGAACAGGAAACTCAGGAATGAAATAGTTTAAGAGAATCAAAGATACTTGTATTCAAGATTAGCAAGTAGGAGTGTCCTCAACAGAAATGGTGATAATCTATAATGCAGGGATTAAATGTGATAATGAAGGTACAAAGACAACATGAAGTAGAAAATGCCACGTGGCAAGCACAGAGTAAAGGGCAATATACTATGATTATGCCAATATGTGTGGTCAATTCCCAAGCAAATGATTGTGTAACCCCTGCTAGAGGGAGAAAGCTTCCAGCCTTGGCAGGAGAGGGGGGAGGATCCAGTGTCTGTATTTTTTAAAATGTCTACAGTTGCTTCTCATGTGCAAATTGATATCCCTGCACAAGAACCTTAAACCAACAGAAAGCCCAAAAGACCGTGGACAATGATGGGTAGACGACAGCCCAAGCTTTTCTGCCACAGATGTGTGATTCCACTCAGGAACACTGAGCAAGAGGCTCAGAGTCTTAGCTAAGGACAAGCAAGTCGGGACTTCTAATATGACCTAATGCCATCGACGGGGGAGGGCAGTTCAGCACAAGAAGGGAGCGCCAGGTGAGTTAACATGGAAGTTTCATTCTGGATCCAAACCGTGATGGATTTGGGTCCCAGAGGGTAAAAGCCCTTCTTCCCTGGGGCATGGACCGGATTCCACAAGTGGCTGAGACAGGAAGTATGAGGCAGAGAAAAATTCCCCCAGGAGAATCCCGAGTCTGGGTGCCAGGGAGGGTAATGGACGAGTGCGGTCCCAGCGCCACCCGCACTGCAGGGCTCCGAGGGGCTGTGGAGCTGTGCGCCCCCGGCCGGACCACAGACCTGCCTGCAGCGCTCTGGGCTGCAGCCTGGGGAGTGGCTTCAGCAGCAGGCTGGCCCCGTCATTTTCGTAGGTGCTACAGTGACCCCCACCCCTGTGGCCACGGTGATCCCAAGCCAAGGGTCTAAGTGACTTGAACCTTATTTACAGGTGACCACAGCCAGTTAGCCTGTGCTGCTCAAAAGGAAGACCCCACATGGGGTTTTGCTGTGTCAGGGGGGTTGCTAATACCTGGCCTGCTTTGAATTTTTTCATCCTCATAGCAGCCTGGGCAGTGGAAGTTTCATCTCTCAATTTTATTTCAACTTTTTTTGTTGAAACTATAGTTGGTTTACAATATTGTGTTAATTCTTGTTTAATTCTTGGACTATATATATATATTCCTTGTCATATACTTTTCCACTAAAGGCTATTAAAAGTTATTGAGTGTAGATCCCTGTGCTATACAGAAGGATCTTGTTGTTTGAAACAAAAATTACTAAACAAAGTAACAAAGTAAGCAGACTAAACCTAGCCATGTATATGACACAGTTGAGTTTATCTCAGGATTTAAATGTGGTTTTGATCTCCAGGATCTCTTTATCAAATTATCATATGTAAAGTGCCTGTGGAACACTTCTCAGAAAAATGTTTTAAAACCATAAGATTTAGAGAATAAAGAAGGAAGATAATTATACTGAAAAGCAGATATCAAAATATAGAAATGGGCATTTGTGATACAGTAATATCTGAAATATTGGAAGAACGTGTTGAATAAGAGGATCCAGTGGTGAGTCTACTAACCGCAACATTCTGCCATAGCAGTGAGTGTAAATCATCTTCTGAGATCTGCAACAATTGCATTTTGAATGTAAATAAAGTTAAATAACAAATAAGCCATGAAGTGTGGATTCAGATTCAGCGGTATCTCGAGTCCATATCCCCAGCATTTCCCAGGGCTCCCTGCTCTTCCCCTAATGTCATTGAAAGAAGTGGGGAAAGATTGTGAAGCGAAGGGCATGTTCCATTGCAAAGAAATCTCGTAGCAGACCTGGGAGCATGGCCAATGAAAGGTTAATGCTGAAATTAGAGGCCGTGGGAAACCAAGCAGAGGCAGCTCTTTACAAGTCACATCATATGCTCTGTGTGTGTCTACGTGTGTATGCATACAGACGTGTGGACATGTATGATGTATACACCTGCCTTTCGTGTGAAGCCGCCTCACTGTCCAAATTTGAAATCCATCCAAACGTGCAGTGCTGTCAGCCGAAGCTCAGCCAGATGCTAAGTTGTCTGTTGTTGCTCTGTCTCTTCTGCTGAACTCCACGAGTAAACCACGTGCCACCTGTTGCTTTCAGAGACAACAGCTCTGTAGGCTACAGGTCCATGCCTTGTTTCACTGCCAACTCTGATTTCCTTTCAGGACAAATTGCCATTTGAAAAAGGGGGAAGCATTCAGTTGGCCCACAAGCCTCTGAGTGAGGAAAAAACATAACGTTAGAGACAGCTCTGTGGGACAGCATCCAGAAGGGGGCAGAGCATTGGGCTGCGAGTCGAGGCTGTGTTTCTTTCAAGCTCTGCACTGAATTTGAGGTGGCATGTCACTTCTTTGGCCCTTGATTTGTTCAGCTTATATTAGGGTCTTGGACCTGTTCTATCCAAATTAGAGTATCACTTTTTTGCTCGGTGACCCTTCAGGGCTCCGCAATTCCTTCAAAGGGAAAAATGCCCACATCCTCACGGCAGCCTCTAAGGCTCCACCCCCAAAACCACCACTTATTTCCTATTCACTGTGGCCCACACCAGTCTCCATGCTGTCTGTCCAGCGTGAGGGACCTCCAGGCCTGTGATCACTGTTTCCTCTGCCCATTCTCTGCAAACCCCTTTGCTCCCGTCTTTGCCTTATCCAAAGGTCACTGCCCCATCCCCACTCCTCCCTAGCACACATTCTTCACTCTCCTTTATTTTCCTCCACAGCACTTATCACCAGCTCACAGAACCTGTATTTCTTTCTTTTACTTATTTTCTCTGACGATTTTCAGACTGGAAAGGCCATGGTGGATAATAGCAGAAAAGTGGGGGTAAAAAAGACAAATGAGGGAAGGCATCTTCTAAAAGCTAAAATGCCCACCTGAAAAGGAGGTAGGAGATAAAGTAGTAGTAGTCGTTACAATTTTGGTAAACCCAAGGCACGTAGTCAGGACTAGTTTTCACAATATTTGAGGGTAGGGAGGCAGCAATAAAAAGAAATTTATCCTGAAAACAAGAAATTAAATTCTTGGGAAGATGATGTGTTCAGCTTGAGATATCAGTAATACTTTTATGACCTTGGTCTGATAATATCCTGCCTTATAATTTGATCTGTTTGACAGCTGGATCATGAATCTAATGATGCCACAATTTCGGGAGCAGAACAGACCAACCCACGATGGGAACGGGAAAACCATCTGTATCCCATGAGCAAACTGGGGTTATTTTATGAATACCCTGAAATGAGTAAGTCATCAGTGGAGATTTCTGTGCTGTCGCTTATACTAGAGTATGCTTTGGGTCTCAGAAGCATCGGTTACCAAGCCAAACAATGTCCTATCATACCGAAACGGAGCCCGCTTTTTTCCATTAGATGCAATTATGCAGTCAGGCTTTCAAATAGGGTGCCTGTGTATATCTTTGTCAATATTTATGTTGTACAAAGCTGAAGATTTACTGCCAAGGAATGAAATGGAATACTTATTCAGATATGTCTCCACCATTGATTCTCAGATCCTTCTGGTCATGTCGTCTAAGGATGAACTCAGAACCGTTACTAGATGTGACTCAGCTCAGGCTGTAGCCCGTGTGGCACAGCTGTTGGCTGATATCCTTCTAAACAGAGTCATGTGAGCCAGTCAGCCTGTACAGAAAGCCCGCAAGCGCATCCTGCCTCATTGCAGCAAGGTGCACCGGGTCACCCCTTCCACATCTCACACCTGCCTTTGATATTGTTCCTATTTCTTCTGGCTGATGGTTTCTGCCTGGTTCCTTGAGTGACCTCATGACACATCACTGGCTTGAATTCAGGATGAATTTGCTGATCTGGAGTATCGGTAGAACACAGATCCCGTCCTTCTCCAATGTCTTTGTCCATTTCCGTACATTTGCTTGGGCTCTGTTCCTCTTGGTTGAACTTGGTTTTGAGCTCTCAGTTGCCTTTAAATTGTTGCATCTCAAAATAGATTTCCATAGGAAACGTTATCTTTTCTATTATGCATGGTGCACTTTTATCTACTAGAAGGCTGTTGATGTGCACGTTTTGTATCTGAAACCTTTCAGCTCACCACTGCCTTGAAGTAGTTTTTTTTTTTAAACTTAGGAGACAGGAAAGGATTTTTGTCAATAGGCTTTGCATTTATGCATGCAGGTTCTTGTCTGCAAAGGCACCCTTTGTGCTTCCTGTTTATAAGTCTACAGATGGAGTTTTCTTTTTCCTAAATTACATTCTATATATATAAAATAATTGCTTTTAAAAATATACATTATACATAGAAATGCATCTGGTTCCCTCGGTGAATGAAAGGTCATATTGTGGCATCTTCAGTCAGCTATGCTTTGTGGCCTGGTGTCTGATTTGAGTTTCATCTTTGATTTTGCTGTGTTTAGTGACCAGGTTCCATGAAGGGTGCAGCTGCTGTCCCTGGTGTAGAAATTATGTTCTTTTATTCTTCTTATTTTCAAAAGGACTTTAAGCCAATGACCTGTTATTCCAAAATGAGTCATAATGGTAAATATGTCTTATTGGGGGTATTATCAGCATTAATAATAACAACAACATTCTGGGGGCAGCATATCATTAGGTATTTTAACACACACAAAAAAAGCCTTGGAAAAAAGTTATTGTTCTAATTAAGTCAAATAAATGTCATGAAAGGAAAAATTGTACGCTTTTGGGAGAAATTGATAGGGCTTTTAGAACTTTATAGTCTCATTAAAATACCAATTAAATAATTCAGCCTAACTCTACCCTACATAACAGGATGGAGTAACAGCTATTCTAGAGAGATTTTTCAGATTTATTCGTTTTCCTATTATCTAAATAATCCCTGACGAGTTAGAAGATTCAATCCATTTCTGAGAGTAGGAAGTCTGTTATTCTGTATTCAATGCTGGAGTGAAACTTATTTTGTGTTCTTTTCATTCATGGGAGATAGAATTTCCAAGTGCTTTTTGAATTATTTTTGTTCCTCTAAAATAAATTGCCTTTGGTGGTGATCTCCTGACCTCAGTTTCCTCCTCCCAGTTTTCCCCATGATCATTAATGACACCCCACCTGCCTTTTAGTTATGCCTCTTAGCTGCTGAAGGGGAACAGCTACTAATAGATGACCCTGGAGCCCTCCACCCGTGCTTCATTAGGCCTTGCACGCAGCCACCAACCCTAGTCTCCTTCGCCTGAATTAACTTTCTCTGCTTTTCTGCCTGGAAGGACTCTTGCCAAGCCTTGACAGGGACCCCTCCACTTTTTAGAGATTATCTGCTCTCCTGTCTAGGCATGAATTGTACTTGATTCTTGTCTTGATGGTGCATGATCGTGTCCATGTCCATTGTGCTCCCCGACTGTAGTGATCCTGTCGGAGGCAGTAGTCAGACTTTTCATCTTCCCGTCCATGTCTGGAGCACCACAGCCTGGACCCTGGTTCTCCTACGTGTTTAAGTGACTTGAGCTTGGAGTTTCAACACACTCACATACAACTATTAGATGAGGTGGTGGTAACATTGCCCCCAATGCCCCCACAAGGTTCTATATGGCAAATGGTTTTTTCTGAGTGAAATTTCTCTTCTATTTGTTTTCATGAATTCCCCACTGTCCTTTGAGATTATTAGAGTAACCCTGAGTTGTTAACCACAATATCTCTCCCCCCACCAGTGAATGATCCTGCTGCCTGAGAACTCAGACATGGGACATAAGAGAAATAATCTATCAGTCTTAAAATCTGGAAGCCATAAGATACCGTTTTGTACTTAGAGCACCCACAGCACAAACACCAGTCTCTCAAGAATTTGACGCTGCCTTCCCAGAGGGCGGGTGCCATAAGTGGAATGCTGTGAGGGATGAAGTGAGAGCTCTGCATCTCTGGTACTGCCTTTTCCACCCTTGCTGTGTTAACTTGATCTTCCCTTCATATATTATGTTCTCCATTTAATTTACTGCATTTAATATCAGTTGTTCTTCAACATCTCCTTGCACCCGCCCCCTCCTTTCCCTATCTCTCCAGTGCTCTCCCACCCACTCCTCTCCTGCGCTCTCCAGGAACAGGCCTGTCTCCCCCACGCCCTCACCTCTGTTCTGACTGCCCACCACCTGCACTGACATTTCCTTAACTCCGCAGAATAAACTTTCCAAAATGGCAGCTGAGTAACTGGGGGCGATTTTAGACCTCTCATCTCTTTACTGATTCATTCATTTATCCAACCAACAAACATTGAGTACTGCTATGCCAAACACTGCATCAACTGCTGGGGAGACCAAGACAGGTAAGACTTGGTGTCTGCACTTCCCAGGCCAGGCGAGGCATGGCAAGTAGTTAATGGATTGCTAAGCAGGTGAACACAAATTGGACTTCCTAGAGCTGGAAATATTTGAACTGAATCTTGAAAGGTGAAAGGAAGTTAGCTCTCAATTTTGTGGTAGAGGGAGTGGACACTTCATGCAGAGAGGTAGAGACATATATGTGTACACAGCATGAAGTGGCTTGGCCAGACTGAAGAACAACAAGTAGAGCTAGAACAAAGGATCCATAGGTGGGAATATCAGGTGCACAAGGCCTCTGTCACGATGGGCCTTGTGTGCTTAGACTTCAATATATCCTTAAGGAAGCAGGGATATATTGGAATATTTGTAAGAGAATTGCATAATGTTTATGTTGCAGAATATCTGGTTATTCTGGCAGCAGAATGGAAGATACTATTTTTGGGGGGAGGCCCATATTTTGGGGGAAAGGATATTTCGGGGACCAACCCAGGTAACCCAGACAACAATTGGCACATGCCTGCAGAGAGGCCGTGGGCAGAAGGAGAGAGACATGGGCGGCATAAGTGGTGACTGCTGCAGTGGGGACTGCAGGACCGGGGCGGCGGGCCGCAGAGCTGCTGAGTTGACTTTCAGTGACCCATCCAGAGAGCAGATCTGCAGGGGGAGTGTAAGGGGAGGAGCTGGTTTCGAGGAGATGGTTCTGTGTGTGACATTTTGAGTGTGAAGTGTCTATGGGACATCTAAGGGATGATGTCCATTGTTAAGCTGGTTTCACCAGTCAGGAGCTCAGAGGAGCTGTGGGTGAGGCTGTGGGGGCGATTCAGTCCTGCCAGGTGGAGGACTGAAGACGAGGCCTTGGGGAAAAGGGCCATGTACATGGCAAATGGGAGAAGAGAGGTCCACCAAGAGAAAGAAGAATAGCAGTGCAGTTGAGAGAAAACGAGTTGAGGCAACACAGAGAAGGCTGTAACCTGGCTTAAGAGGGATTTGAACACTGAATAAAAGGAGCGTAGTGAGAAAGGGGGTTGTGTGGGGTATAAAAGCAAGGGCTAAAGCCCACCTCTAATTGTCTAAACTGAGGAAAAGGCGGAGGAAGACTACACTTAGGTAGCTTTTAAAAAACAGATCTGTGTGTATCTGTGTGTGTGCATATGTGCACACACACTTTTCTGCCTGGGCTTTTAATATTTATTTAATTAAAACAAAAATTAAGGGGGGAAAACATTCCACTGAGAGGAAAATATTTGTCCACGGCAAAAGCTACCTGGTAATCAAATAAACAGGAGCTGAAAATGCCCACTGGTTTGAAACACGCAGCCACAGGCAGTGCAACTCCTTTCTCAGTGCCGCGGTGAGGGCCGTGGGGGATGCAGGGCTCTGAGCCCTGGAGGAGTCATCAGCGCAGGCACTTCTCCAAGATACTGGACTTTAAAGGGAAGAAGAAAGTATAGAAAGTATCAGAGAGCAATACAGGGCAGTGAGAGAGGGTTGGGCAAGGGTCAGTTTTGTTTTACAGGGGGCGTTTCTGGCCTTGCTGTGTTGCTAGGCCTTTGCTCTTGTTGGTATTTGTTCCAAAAGCTTTTTAGATAGTTCTTCTCGCTTGACTATCTGAACAGATTAAATCATGTTGGGTTATTTCTAGTGTTTTATTTTTAATTAAAAAATTTTCTGGAATTTATTTTAATGTCAAAAGTGCGGACAATGTACCAGGCCTTCTAATGATTTGGTTAATTACACCAGTACCTGAATCCACTGATTTTAAGTGTCAGTTTTATAATATTACTAAAATCTCTTAAATATCCACATCTATTCTTGAAATGTATTCTATTTCATTCATACTCTCAGTGCACTATTTCTATACTGTTTCCATGACCATAGATTAATATCTCCTACAGTTGGTCCTATTTTATCCTTTTCCAGAGTGTGCCTAATATTACAAATTCAAACATCCCTCCTCATTATTTTATTTGTATATTTGTGTATATTTCTGGAAGTAATTTAGGATCACCTTTCAGAAATTTTTCTTAAATCCATTCGGGTTTATTAAGTAAATTTGCATTCAGATACTAAATTTATTTTGGAGAAAAAATGTTCTATGTCCCCCAAATTTGAGTCTGCCAACTGAAGAGGATGGTGCATTCTATTGTTCATTCAATCATCATTTTTTTTCTTTTTTAAGTCATTTATCAGAATCATTTTAACATTTTTCATTAATTTATTTCTGAATAGTCTGTGCCTTGGTTGTCATTATAAATGATATCTTTTCTGGGTTTGAACAGGGATGATTGCTAATGAAGTCTTAATTTCTAGTTTCTCTTGAATTAGAAAGGGATCTGACAGTGTGGGGCCCTCTTTCCAATATGGTGACTGTGAGCAGTGCATTTCATTAAGATGTCCACTTGCCAATTTGCCAGTGGCTGCACCTACTCCACATTTTTCTGATACTTACCCGCCCCCTGTAGGCAGACTTGTTCATGTAGGGTTAGGTGGGTTATGGAAACAGATACTGACATCACTGCTGCCACGCTGCTGACCCTGTGGCATCACTAACTCTGGTTCTTTCTCTGTGACTTCCCTGAATATGACATCTCCTTTTAGGCTGGGGACATGAGGCTTCTTTCCAGCACTGTCGGTTCTTCGGCAACACACCCCTGCCTCTCAGGTCAGAAGCAAATGTCAGCTCCTCCTACTCATCCACCCAATCCACGGTCTTGCCGTTCCTGGCCAGAGTGGTCCCTATCCCTTGACTGAGCAGTAACACTAAAGGGACTACAAACTTGCCTTTCATCCACTGTCTTAGTTACATACCTGTGGTAGTTTACATAAAAGTCTGCCAGTTAGGGTCTAAAAGTCTTTTAGATCTCTGGCCTTATCATTTCTAACTGCTCCCCCACCCCATGGAACAGCTTACCGCAGATCTCTGCTGCCCCATCTGTAGCAATGCCCTGTAAATTACAGACAGAGAGAAAAGAACTTCTAAGCCACCACCATAACTTTGACTTCCTGTGACCACACAGACCATAGAAATATCAAGATAAAAATTCCTGAAGAAGGATATTTTGCTTAGGAAGACACTTTAATTGCATACCTTTCTGTGACTTGTAATAACTTCATAGACTCTCTGAATGTGCTGCACTCACCTTCCCAGACTCAAGGGAGCTTGCTCACTTGCCTATTTTCAGTGCATTTCCTCCAACATTCTCTATGCAGAGCTTTCCCAAAAGTACATTCCTTATTCCTTTTTAAATTCTTATATAAAACCACAATATTCTTTTTCTTAATCCTCAATGACAAATCATCTTCCAAGATTGTATTATTTCAACACTGAGAGTGAATAATATGCTTCAAGATTCCCAAGTTTGTTACCAGAAAATAACTATGATTGGTTGAAGATTTTTAAGTATGTTATTCCTACTAAGGGTATATACGTGAAAGAAACAGGTTGTAATGTGTCTTCTTCCGAGAGATTTTATATTTGCCTTTTGTTTGGATTCTTTCACTGTTGAACATTATTATTACCATGAATGTCTTTTCTCTTTGGGATTTAGTTCACCATTTGCCCCTCTCTCTTTACAGGAGTAAAGGAATTGATGCTGTCCTTCCATCCATCCACCACTCCATGTTGTGTGTCCATTCCTTCAACAGGTATTCAGTTTGGGTTCACCACCTTATCTGTGGCCTCTTTCCAGTGGCCAATCTGTTGGCTCTGGAGAACAATATATTGCAAATCAGAGTGGGTATGTGGAAACTTGACTACCCTGTATAGACGCATGGTACCAGAAAAAGCCCAGGACATCGCAGCATGGCAGCCCACCATGCAAGGAACAGCAATTCTGGCTGTGGTGGACCAATGTGAGTAAAAAGTCTTCATGGGCTGAAGACTTTGAAAAGTCCAAACATGCATTGGCATTACTTCCTAAGGAATCCAGTGTTGGGCATTGTTTAATATGAGAGGCAGATGCTAACACTGACATCGCTATAAACAACATATTTGTTGTAACTGTAATTGTTATTATTTTAATATATTTTCTTTATAAATATTATTTATGACTTACAAGAGCTCTTACAGAGGCAGTTGTTAAGAAGCGTGGCCATTATACTGTTGCAGAAGTGTTAATTCAGTAGAAGCATGGTAATAGTATTAATAAGTACTCACTCGTTTGATCCTCACATGGCTCTGAAGGTTACCCAGCAGTGCTTGTATAATGGAGATAGAAATCCATCTGTTTAAGTTTTTGCAGAGCCTAAAATAAGAGCAGTCATTCCACCGTATTTTACCATATATTCCAGACTCTCAGTTTAAAGTAGGAACTACCTGATGAGGTCATATAAACCCTTTGTGAATCCCTAATCATTCATTACATTCCTGGACCCCTGGGGCAGAGGTTCTTCTAGAAGGTGGTCCCATCTCTCCTCCCCACCCCACTCTTGGCCTTTGCTACCCACTGTTGGTCATTAGCTAAGCAGCCTCATGTCCTGCATGTGTCTGAGCTGTGAGGGAACAGAACTCAGCTGTTTACAAACTGTAGTGACTATGACCAGTTTGAACAGTCTCTCTCCTTCCCTGCCCACACCCCCACAGGGCAACAGGGGGCTCACAACCACAGCGATTCCCATGCCAGCCCATCAGGGAGCCTTCTTCCCTAGAAATGTTCTTACAACCAGGGCTGTTTCCTCCCTTACTTCACTGCCAGTTTCACTCCCAGGTTGCAGTCCCAAACAAAAGGCTATCCCAGTTTGAATTTCTTAATCAAGTCATATTTACGCTAAGTCCCTGGCACTTTCCCATGAGCACTCACAGAAACAGAACAGGACCTGGCAGTGGCTGTGGGCCAGGTTCCTGGGTGAGGGG
Organism: Vicugna pacos; assembly: GCF_048564905.1. Lineage (NCBI taxonomy): Eukaryota > Metazoa > Chordata > Mammalia > Artiodactyla > Camelidae > Vicugna > Vicugna pacos. The sequence goes on from NW_027328783.1 coordinate 3,968,973, forward strand.
ACTTGCTGGGCCCTTCAGGTTCTGTAGTCTGGCTCGAGCTTAGCTCCCAGCACCGCGTCTTCCCAACTGCATGATTTCGGGCAAGGCTTCAACACTTCAGAGCTTCATTTTATCCCTGCTTCATATTTTAAGACTGTTATGTACCAAAAAGTGTGCTTAGGGAATTCAGTGAGACAATGAATGGATTTCACATAAGATGGTCCTCAGGGAAGGTTAGTTATTTTCATTATGCACCATCGATAAAATTGGCTGCACAGACTTGGCCAGGTATCACAGCTACAGGCACAAGAATTTGACAATGTGTCACTGTGGCTCATAGTCACTATTTTACACAGTAAAACAGCTACATGAGACCACCCAGCTGTCAGCCCACCCGACTCCCCACCCCAAGATCCCTGAATTAATCTGATTTGCTTGCTACCCCTTCTTTTTGGAGAAAGTTGGCAGATCACACACAGTCAATGACTGCTAGGTTATGTCCATTCCCATTCACTCAAATTGCCCCATTTTCAGTATCCACTGTGCTGCAAAACATAGACTAATATTCAGAATAGGACAGCAAGGCCTTTCCCATTCCACAGTCAGAGAAGCATGAATCTGTCATGTTTAATATGGCATATGACACTAAGCAAGGCAGGAAACCAGGCTCCTGTGCTTTAACAAAATTTTTAATAATGACGTTTGAAACTAAAAGTGTTTTTGTTTGACCTACAGCTAACCAGAAAATTTAATTGACTCCTATGACCCATTCCTCAGGTGTCCTGGTTTGATTGTATTAGGCACTTTTTCCTCATCTCCCCAGCATGACTTTGCTCCATCAGCACAGATGGAGTGTCTCCAAGGCTGCTCTGTGTGCATGGGCGTGTGTGTGCACACATGTGCCCCCACTGATTGGTGCCACTGTTTCATATCCAGGGGTTGTTCTGTCTTATAACTCAGGCATTGCTTTATTATATCCTAGAAAACTGCTTTTAGATCATTGATTGAACTATAGACCATCCTCTTGCCCATATTAGGAAGTGACGTCTTCCAAGACACAGGTCCTGTGTGTTTGTATTTATGTATAAGTAAGAATTAAATATGCATGTCATCCCCTCCTATATTTAATTTGTGTCTTCTCAATTGAATGTGCACAGTAAAGGATAACTTCCCATAACAGGAGAACTTTTAGGAAGACAGAAGAAGGAATTAGCCACCAGGGAGAAGACAGGACATCAAGCAGGATTTGGTATAAAATTATTTACTCTAAAGCTGCTCTGGCTCAATATGTGGAATTGACATTGTTGTATCATGCCAGAGCATCTGCTATTGAAGACTGATTTTAATTTACTTTGATATAACTGGAAAATTGTGTTGGAACAACATGGGAAATGAAGCACACTGCATCTATCTGTACTCCTGAATTGTGTCTCACAGCTACTCAGTTTTGAGGAAAAGTATCTTGTCTGGAGACAATACAATTATTTTCATTGTTGGAATTTTTCTAGCTTCCAGAAGCACATCTGCAGGTGATTCTGTAAAAGTCTAGAGTTGACTTAAATAGCAGGAAATTTTAGCCTATTGAAATCAGGAGAAGTGAAATATTTTTGCCTACTACCACCACCACCACCAGGCAAGCACGTGTACACCCAGAGAGATTTCACATCAGACGAAATGACAAAGCTGGTTCTGTTACCGAGGCCAAACTTGTTCTGCTCGCTACACAACAGCGATAAAAAAATAAATCAGGAGACAAGGTTTTGGAGCAAGGTATAGTAACTTTATTCAGAAAGCTGGCAGACCAAGAAGATGGGGGACTAATGTCCTGGAGAATCATCTTGCCCAAGTCAGAATTCAGGCCCCTTTTAAGCTAAAAAGGGGAGGGAGTGTGGTTGGCTGTGCAAACTTCTTGCTGCAGGCATTCTTTGTGCTTGCAGTCATCCATGTGTGTCAGGCTGTGGTGTCCCTGTAAATCTCCAACAAAACAAAGGTTATTCTCTATTTTGCAACTTGCCATCCCTGCATAAGTGCAGAAGTGCTAACATCATTAAAGGTCAGAGCCCCAAGAATAGGCTTTCCTGTAGGTATTAGGCTAAAGGCAACGTTGTTTTACAAAAGGTGCAGAGCCAGCAAGATTAAGCCTGGAAAACAGGGCACAGTGCTTCAAACTAAAGGAACAGATCCAATGTGGCGTCAGATTTGTTCTCTATTACAGTTCGAGTTAGGGGAAATTTTGCAGTAGAAAATCCCCTCAGTTGTTTTTCTTGCTTTACCTGACATCTTGTTTGTTGGCTTGTGGTCTCATGGTGTCTATACCGTATGTTCAGATGAATAATATTAAAATCATATGGTGCAGAAAACATATCTGTTCTGCTTCAAATAATGACTGAAACATTTAGCTTTGTTTATTCCCATAGAATTTGGATTGAATCATTTCTCAACTTTCTTCTTCCTTCAAACCAGTATTTTACTGGAGGGTTTAAAGCCCAAATTAAAGAATTTTTCAGGGAAATATACACAAAATGTTATGATAACTCACAGAGAAAAAATGTGATAATGAGTGTGTTATTGTCCATGAATGACTGAAAAATTGTGCTGAACACTGGAATTAGACACAACATTGTAAAATGATTATAAATCAATAAAAAATGTTTAAAAAAAGAATTTTGGAGAAGACTCATGTAATTCATAACAGTTTTACATCCGAATTTAAGGCTGACCCATATTTATACTTTTAATCAAGGAACACAATAAACTTTCTTAGTAGATCATTAATGGCGTTTTTAACTTTGTCCATGTAATCTTTTGGAAGTTGAGAGACCTAGACACCTGATCTAACAAAACAGGAATCATTGCTTGACTCTGTGAATGAAAGAATCCCAGTATAGTTTCCTGCAAGTATATTTTATTAAAAATAATAAGGAATTCTTGCTCTCTAATAAAGCAACATACATAAGAACATTCTGAGTGTTTAAAATAAATCAGACTATGGGTTAACTTATCTAAACAAGTCAAGATAGTTTTGGGAAAAATGTATGAACTTGAAGGAAAATACATACTGTGTAATTAATATCCTATTTTTAATAAGCAAATGATAAAAAACCCAAAATTTAATCATTTATTTAAAAAGTAGTTATATAAAGCCAACTTATTTTTCATAAGTTACATAAATAAAAGGGCTATCAAAATTTACATTATTAAAGATTAAATTATACCAAATAGATCACCAAGGTTGATTGATTTTCATGATATTAATAATTTTTGAAAATATAACTTACATATAACATATCCAAGCAGCCCTTCAGTTATCCACAGTACCCTAGTATACAGTTATTCTTACTGTACTTAAAACAAGTAATAGGCAAGTTTCAGGCCCTTGCTTTGAACTGCCACTGGAATTCTGGATATTCCCTTAGGTTAAAGACCAGAAGCAAAGTAACAATTCTAGTTTAAAGCAGTTGCTCAAAGACTTTAAAACATTCACTATCTATATCCAGTTACAGGAAAGAATTAAGTTTTCTGAACGTTAAAAAAAGAAATTTATGCTGAAAATGAAATTCTGTCATGTATGCTGATCATAACTATACAGGCTCTAAATTAATCCTCCCTTTACTGTTTTAATACCAACATAGGTCATTATAATCGCTTTCAAATTCCATTTATGCTAGATGAACGAACGCCTCTCCACATGCTCAATTCTGACAGCTGAGTGTGTGTGAAAGCCGTCAATCACCTAGCTAGTTGGGAACACACAGTTTCTTTTCAGTGGGAAAATACACGACATAAATATATATGGGGAGGTACTAGCTCCAACTCGGTTTAACAGAGAAAAGTGCATGAACTTGAAACTCACACTAAGAAGCATACTGAGAAATCACATTAAGTGTTTCTATGGCTCCTCAATCCCTTTATGCGACATTAACGAACGCGTCTCCACATGCTCAATTCTGAGAGTTGAATGTGCGTGTAATCGGTCAATGACCTATCTTGTTGTGAACACACAGTTTCTTTAGAGTGTGGAACTAAACTAAATATATATATATATATATATATATATGGATAGCTAGTAGCTCCAACACGATTTTACACTGAAAACTGCATGAACTTCAAACCAGCACTAGAAAACATACGTACAAATCGCAGTGTTTCTAAAGTTACAAAATCCATTTATGCTACATGAACGAATGCCTCTACACATGTTCAATTCTGAGAGTTGAATGTGTGTGAAAGCCATCAAACAACTAGCTTGTTGGGAAACCACAGTTTCTTTTCTATTGGAAACTACACAATATCTATATGGTGAGATACTAGCACCAACTTGGTTTTACAGTGGAAATTGCATGAAATTCAAACCGGACCTAGGAAAAATAATGAGAAACCAGACTAAGTGATTCTACTGCAACCCATTGCCCTCATCCTAGATGAATGAACGCCTCTCTCCATGCTCAGTTCTGAGAGATGAATGTGTTCAAAAGCCATCTATCGGTTAGCTTGTAGGGAACACACAGATCCTTTTGAGTGGAGAAAAACAATATACACATATATATGGGAGGTAATATTTCCAAGTCAACTTTACAGTGAAAACTGCATGAAATTCAAACCAGCACTAGGAACGAAACTGAGAAACCAGAGTAAGTCTTTCTAATGCAACCCATTCCCTTTATGGTAGATGAATGAACGTATCTTAAAATGCTCTATTCTGAGACTTAAGTGTGCGTGAATGCCGTCAATCACCTAACTTTTTGGGAACACACAGTTTCTTTTGAGTTGGGAATGACACTATATAAATATATATGGGGAGGTACTAGCTCCAACTCTGTTTTACAGTTAAAAATGCATGAAATTCAAACCGGCACGAGGAAATATACTGAGAAACCACAGTAAGTGCTTCTACAGCAAATCATTCCCTTCATCATAGATGAACGAACGTCTCTCCACAGGCTCAGTTCTGAGGGTTGAATGTGTGCAAAATCATCTATCACTAGTCTTGTAGGGAACACACAGTTTCTTTTGACTGGGGAACTACACTACATATATATATGGGGAGGTACTAGCTCCAAGTCGATTTTACAGTGAAAACTGCATGAACTTCAAACCGGCAATAGGAAACATACTGAGAAATCAGAGTAAGTGTTTCTTATGCTACCCATTCCCTTTATGCTAGATGAACGAACCAGACTCCACATGCTCAATTCTGAGAGTTAAGTGTGTGTGAAAGCCGACAGTCACCTAGCTTGTTGGAAACAAACATATTCTTTTGAGTGGAAAACTACAATATATTCATATATATGGAGAGGTACTAGGTCCAAGTGTTTCACCGTGAAACCTGCAGCAAATTTACCGACACTAGGAAACATACTAAGAAACAAGAGTAATTATTTCTAGTGCAACCCATTCCCTTTATACTAGATGAACGATAGCCTGTCCACATGCTCTGTTTTGAGTTTAATGCTAGCGAATACCATCTATCACTTAGCTTGTAGGGAACACAGTGTCTTTTGAGTGCCGAACTAACTACATACATATATACGGGGAGGTACTAGCCCGAAGTCGATTTTACAATGAAAACTGAATGAACTTCAAACTGGCACTAGGAAACAACTGAGAATCCAGATAAGTGGTTCAACTGCAACCCATTCCCTTCATCCTAGATGAACTAACGCTTCACCCCATGCTCAGTTCTGAGAGCAGACTCTGTGCGAAAGCCATCTATCACTTAGCTTGTAGGGAACACACAGTTACTTTTGATTGGGGAAATACACTACATACATATAAATGAGGAGGTACTAGTTCCAAGTCGGTTCAAAAGTGCAAAATGCATGAAGTTCAGACCAGCACTAGTTAATATACTAAGAAACCAGAGTAAGTGTTTCTATTACTAACTATCCCCTTTATGCTACATGAATGAACGTCTCTACACATGCTCAATTCTGAGAGTTAAATGAGTGTGAGACCCGTTAGGAAGCTGACTTTTGGGAACACACAAATTCTTTTCAGTGGGAAACAACACTAAATACCTATATATGGAGAGGTACTAGTTCCAAATTGGTTTTACAGTTAAAACTGCATGAACTGCAAACTCGAATTAGGAAACATACTGAGAAAACAAAGTAAGTGTTTCTACTGCAAATCATTCCCTTTAAGCTAGTTGAAAGAATACCTCTCCACATGCTCAGTTCTGAGTGTTGAATAAGGGTGAATGTAAACTATAACTTAGCTTGTAGGGAAAACATAGTTTCCTTTGAGTGGGGAAATACACTACATATATCTATATTGGAAGGTAATAGCTCCAAGTCGTTTTTACACTGAAAACTGCATGAATTTCAAACCGCCACTAGGAAACATACTGAGAAAACAGAGTAAATATTTCAAGTGCTACCTCTTCTCTTTATGCAAGATGAAAGAACGTATCTTAACATGCTCAATTCTGAGAGTAAGTGAGTGTGAAAGCCGTCAAACACCTAGCTTGTTGGGGAAACACAATCTTTTTCATGGGGAAAATACATGACATGATTTTATATGGGGAGGTACTAGCCCCAACACGGTTTTACAGTGAAAACTGCATGAACTTCAAACCGGCATGAGGAAACAGACTGAGAAACCCGTGTAAGTGTTTCAATTGCAAAGAATTCCCTTTATCGTAATTGAACGAAAGCGTCTACACATGCTCAGTTATGAGGGATGAATGTGTGCAAATGTAAAACATCACTTAGCTTGAAGGGAAAACATAGTTTCTAAAGAGTGAAGAACGACACTACATATATACATATATATTGGCGTACTACCTCCAACTCGGGTTTACACTGAAAAATATATGAACTTTAAAAGGACACTAGGAAACATCCTGAGAAACCAGGGTAATTCTTTCTACTGCAAAATAGTATCTTTTTGCTAAAAGAATGAACGTCTCTCTACATGCTCAATTCTGAGAATTAATTGTGTGTGAAAGCCGTCAATCATCAAGCAACTTGGGAACACTCAGATTCTATCCAGTGGGAAACTAATCTCTCTCTCTATATATATAGGGAGATACAAGCTCCAACTCGTGTCTAAAGTGAAAAGTGTATGAACTTCAAAACGGCAATAGGAAACATACTGAGAAACCAGAGTAAATGTTTCAACTGCAACACATTCCCTTCATGTTAGATGAAAAAATTCACACCTCATGCTCAATTCTGAGAGTTAAGTGTGTGTGAAAGCCGTCAACCAACTAGCTTGTTTGGAACACACACTTTCTTTACACTGGAAAACTACACTATATAAATACATATGGGAAGGTAATATTTCCAACTCGGTTTTACAGTGAAAACTGCATGAAATTAAAACCGGCACTAGGAAACATACTGAGAAACCAAGTTAGCGTTTCTACTGCAAGACATTCCCTTAAGGTTAGATGAACGAATATCTCTCCACATGTTAATTCGGAGATTTAGGTCAGTGTAAAAGTCATCAATTAGCTAGTTTTTTGGGAAAACGAAGTTTTATTCAGCAGGAAACTACACTGTATATATATATATACGGGATGGTACTAGCTCCAAATTGGTTTTAAAGTGAAAAATGCATCAATTTCAAACCGGAATTAGGAAACATATTCAGACCCCACAGTAAGTGTATTTACAGGAATCCATTCTGTTTAGTTTAGATGAACGAATCCCACCTCATATACTCAGTTTCAAAAATTGAATGTGTGTGAAAGCCGAAAATCACAAATCTTCTCGGGATCAAATAGTTTGTTTACAGTGAGGAACACACTACATAAATATACATTGGCAGGTACAGTTTTCAACTAGGTTATACAGTGAAAACATCATGAAATTCAAACCAAAAATATTAAATATACTGCGACAACAGAGTATGAGTTTCTAGTGGTACCTATTCTTTTTATCCTATATGAACAAACGTAACTCCATTTGCTCAGTACTGAGAGTTCAGACTGTGTGGAAGCCATCAATAAACTAGCTTGAAGGGAACACAGAGTTTAATTCACTGGGAAAACAATCTACATACATATATATGGGGGAAATAGCTCAACCCTGTTTTACACTGAAAATTGCATGAACTTCAAATTGACACAAAAAACATACTGAGAAACCAGAGTAAGTGAATCAACTGCAACCCAGTCACTTTAGGTTAGATGAAAGGACGTCTGCTCAAATGCTGAACTCTGAGAATAAAGTTTGTGTGAAATCCGTGAATCACAAAGCATGTTGTGAACACATAGTTTTTTCTACTGGAAAAAAACTATATAGATATGTATTGGGAGGTAATAACTCGAAATCGATTTAACAGTGAAAACTGCATGAACGTATAAGCAGTTTTGGAAACATAATCAGAACAAGAGTAAGTGTTAAAATTGACAAAAATTCACTTAATGCTAGATAGACGAATGACAATAAACATGCTCAATTATTACAGAGAAGTGTGTGTGAAAAAAAACACCAAGTTTTGTGGGAAAAAAGATGCTTTTCATTTGGAAACTAGAATACAAACATATATAAGGAGAGGTAAAAGCTCCAACTCTGTTTAATATTGAAAATCGCAGAAATTTAAAATCGGCACTAAGAAAACGTCTGAGAAAGCAGGGTGAGGGTTCCACCAGAAACAAGTTTCAACTGTGCTAGATGTACGAAAGTCACTCCAAATGTGTAGCTTTAAACTGAAAAGAAAGTTTGTGTTCCCAAAAAGCAAGTTGAAGGACGGGTTTCATAAATACTTAAATTTCAGAACTGAGCATGTGGAGAGACGTTCGTTCATCCAGCACAAAGGGAACGGGTTGCAGGAGAAACCCTTACTCTGGTTTCTCAGTCTGTTTCCTAGTGCCGGTTTGAAGTGCCTGCCGTTTTCACTGTAAAACCGAGTTGGAGCATGTACCTCCCCATATATATGTATGGAGTGGAGTTTGCAACTGAAAAGAAACTTTGTGTTCCCTTCAAGCTAGGTGAAGGACGGCTTTCACACACACTTATCTCTCAGAACTGAGCATGGGGAGAGACGTTCGTTCATCCAGCACAAAGGGAACGGGTTGCAGGAGCAACCCTTACTCTGGTTTCGCAGTCTGTTTCCTAGTGCCGGTTTGAAGTGCCTGCCGTTTTCACTGTAAAACCGAGTTGGAGCTTGTACCTCCCCATATATATGTATGGAGTGGAGTTTGCAACTGAAAAGAAACTTTGGGTTCCCTTCAAGCAAGGTGAAGGAAGGCTTTCACACACACTTATCTCTCAGAACTGAGCATGTGGAGAGACGTTCGTTCATCCAGCACAAAAGGAACGGGTAGCAGGAGAAACCCTTACTCTGGTTTCTCAGTCTGTTTCCTAGTGCCGGTTTGAAGTGCCTGCCGTTTTCACTGTAAAACCGAGTTGGAGCTTGTACCTCCCCATATATATGTATGGAGTGGAGTTTGCAACTGAAAAGAAACTTTGTGTTTCCTTCAAGCTAGGTGAAGGACGGCTTTCACACACACTTATCTCTCAGAACTGAGCATGTGGAGAGACGTTCCTTCATCCAGCACAAAGGGAACGGGTTGCAGGAGAAACCCTTACTCTGGTTTCTCAGTCTGTTTCCTAGTGCCGGTTTGAAGTGCCTGCCGTTTTCACTGTAAAACCGAGTTGGAGCTTGTACCGCCCCATATATATGTATGGAGTGGAGTTGGCAACTGGAAAGAAACTTTGTGTTCCCTTCAAGCTAGGTGAAGGACGGCTTTCCCACACACTTATCTCTCAGAACTGAGCATGTGGAGAGACTTTCGTTCATCCAGCACAAAGGGAACGGGTTGCAGGAGAAACCCTTACTCTGGTTTCGCAGTCTGTTTCCTAGTGCCGGTTTGAAGTGCCTGCCGTTTTCACTGTAAAACCGTTTTGGAGCTTGTACCTCCCCATATATATGTATGGAGTGGAGTTTGCAACTGAAAAGAAACTTTGTGTTCCCTTCAAGCTAGGTGAAGGACGGCTTTTACACACAGTTATCTCTCAGAACTGAGCATGTGGAGAGACGTTCGTTCATCCAGCACAAAGGGAACGGGTTGCAGGAGAAACCCTTACTCTGGTTTCTCAGTCTGTTTCGTAGTGCCGGTTTGAAGTTCCTGCGGTATGCACTGTAAAACCGAGTTGGAGGTTGTTCCTCCCCATATATATGTATGGACCATATGCCGACACATAAGAAGAGATTGTAGTAAAGATAAAGTGGCTGAAATCAATGTCCGGAAAACCTAGCTAAGTTTCCTAAATGTCTCAACTTAACTAACCACAGGACTGCCGCATCAAGAATGGGGAAAATAGTACCTTGTGGATTTTTTTTTAATAAATAAATAATGATCCACTTCCTACTACTGGCAATTATGATAAAACTGATTATAAGTTCTTACAACAAATAGTGTAGAAATCATAATTTCTACTTGATTCAAACCACTTCTTCTATAAAATTTGAATCTTTTTTCTTCAGACGGATTTGTGCCATTTGACCTAGTGATAAAATTTTCAACTGGCTTTTATTAAAAATATTCTCCATAGTGAGAGTTTATTACATCAACTATTCCTTTATTGGAAACCCTTGTGCCTTGTCACTCTCTTTCATAATATTTCCTGTGGAAAATTCAATCCTTCATTCAGGAAAAGGCTGAGCAATATTTCTCTTGGAAATCCGTCCTAAACTGCAACCCAAGAAAATGAAATTGACACTGAGCAGCCCGTGAAGCCGGCAGACACATGCAGTGCACTGTTGTGTTCCCGCCTCGAATTTCTGTAACCAACAGGGAAATTTGTATCTCAAGAAATAGACATAAACAATTTTCAGGACCTGAGCACACAGTTTCCCTTTCAGGGTTTAGTGGGCTTCCATTTAATTCTATGAGAAATTTGTAAAACAACAGAACAACAGCTGAGATAGGGTTTAAAATAACTTTTATTTCAGTGAAAATAAAGCCAACTGACTGTTATCATTTTTACTTTATTTGATCTCACTCTCTTACTTTACCTTCCCAACCTCCTCCACAAAATGATGGTGAACATCCCCTCCTGGGTCAGAAATCTAAGTAGAAATTACCAATCACATTGAGGTGTGCTTTGTTGTTTTATTTTTCAAAACAACCAAGTTTCATTCATATGATTTAATAATTAAGATCAGAAACAAAGTCTACTCAATAAATGGTAGACAACACATGTCGTCATAGCTGCTCATCAGGTTTGGCCCCACGTTACACACTTTTACATGGACATGTGCCATGTGCTGTCATGGGAAACGGTGAGTGGGGACAGGGCCTCTGCTCTCACAGGGCACACAGCCTGGTGGGGCAGGCGGTGTTCAATCATTGCCCTTTTCTCTTTAATATACTTACAAATTATGGGAAATGCTATTTAAAAAGAACAAAATGAGTCAATGAAAGTGAAAAATACAAGGACAGTATTTAGGCTGAGGGAAGACAGGGAATCTCTTTGAAGATCTGACACTCCACTGAGACCCAAAGGACAACTCTGGCACTGAAGGTGAAGGGCAGGGACACACTGATAAAGGGCTGAAATCCAGAATATACCAAAATTTCTTTACACTCAACAAGAAGGATGAATAACCTGATTAAAAAATGAGCAAAATGCCTGAACACACACCTCATCAAAGAAGAAATCTGGATGCCAAAGAAGCCTTTGGAAAGATGCTCCACAGCACCTGTCATCAAGGGGATGCAGACTGAAACAGCGAGATACCACTGCACACCTGTCAGAACTGCCAAAATGCAGAACACTGACAGCACCGAATGCTGGTGAGGATGTGGAGCACCAGAAATTATAATGCATTGTTGGTGGGAATGAAAAATGGCCCAGGTACTTTGGAAGACGGTCTGGCAATTTTTTACAGAGCTAGACGTAATTCTAACATATGATCCGGCAACTGTGCTCCTTGGTGTTTACTCGATGAAATGGAAACTTATGTTCACACACAAATCTGCATACAGATGTTAATAGCAGCTTTATTCATACTCAGCAGGATTCAGAAGCAACTAAGCTCTTCTTCAGTAGGTGAATGGATAAATAAACTGTGGTCCCGCCAGAAAATGGACTATTATTTGGTGCTAAAATGAAATGAGTTATCAAGGAATGGAAAGACATGGAGGAACCTTAAATGCATATTACCAAGTGAAAGAAGCCAATCTGGGAAGTTTCAGCAACTGTCTGATTCCAACTGTATGGTGTTCTGGGAAAGGGAAAAACACAGAGACTGAAAGATCAGTGGCTGCCAGAGGCTAGAGGGGAAAGAGCAATGAATGAGGTGCAGCACGGAGCATTTTAAGGTCACTAAGACACACGACTCTGTATGATGCTGTGATGGTGGATACATGTCTGTCCAAACCCACAGAGTGCACAACACAATGTGTAAATCCTAGTGTCAACTATGGGCTATGGGTGATGATGACATGTCAGTGTAGGTTCACCCATTGTCACAAATGTACACTCTGGTGCAGGTGTCAATATTGAGGAGGCTGTGGGGGCAAACTGCAGTTCATACACCCAATCCAGCCCCAGCCACCGCTGTTAATAAAGCTTTATGGGTGTGTGGACTATCTGGCTGTTCTGGCATCTAAACAGTAGAGCTGAGCAGCTGCACCAGAGATCAGGAGGTTTTCAGACCCTGAAATATTTACCCCCAAGCCCTTGAAAGGAAAAGTCTGCTGAGCCCTGTTCTAAATGAATCAAGATTCACCCTGATGAGGCAGGAGAGCAGGGCCCAAACCAGGCATGGTTAATGGGGCTGAAGCAATGTTTTAGTTCCAACACATTTGCTGAAGTCCTGCAAGTCCAGTGACAGACTGTAGCCAGGAAGCGTCTGCAGGAGGAGTCGGGAGCAGGCCTTCCCGCCAGGCTCCGGGATGCCGGGGGCCGCGTGCCGCACGGGGGCCACCCGCTTGAAGAAGGTGGACTTGCAGTGGAAGCCGATCAACTCGTAGAGCTCGCAGAGGATGCTGCACGGCTGAATTTTCTCCTCAGAACGCTGAAGCACAGGGAGAAAAGCAACAAGCATCTGAATGAAACACGTAAGTGAAAAAAGACCCATAAAAATGGTTTTCCCTTAAAACAGAGACCCGATGACACAGGAAGGAAGAGGAAGGCTGACTTAGTGCACTGATGGGACCGGATGCAGAAACGCAGGGAAGCAGCACTGTGCAGACACTCCAGACCCCCTGTGGGCCCCACCTCTCCGCATTCCACCTGTCCCTTTACTAGAAAAGCCCGTATTCCCTGAAATAGAGGAATCTGCTACCTAAACATGGGACACAGAGAAGGGAAAGAGGAAAAGGAAGGGAAAGTAAAGGAACAACAGTTCATCTAGACCCTAGGGTCTGGGCGGGACTTTCACCAAACACACAACTTCTCAAAGCACAGAGCGCACAGGGAGAGGCTGACAGAGTGACTGCGACTTCTGCTTCTAAAGCACCCAGCTACCTGTCAGCACACGCTGCGCCCATTACTGAATCATTACAATCATCTCAGAAACAACTACTACCCCGGCTCACAGGCAAGGAAATCTGAAACTCGGGGAGGAATTATTATCATCCTGGACAAAGTCCCACAGCCCAGTAGTCTCAGAGCCTCCGGCAGACCCTGGGCTAAAATGCTCCTCATCACCACGGGCCCTGAGACTCAGGCTGAGGCCACGTCAGGTCTGCACGGGCCCAGAGCACAGTCTGTGGGACAGGGAATGCTCCCACTCGAAGTGCCAGGTCAAGGCCCTCAGGAACTTGTGTAATGAAACCAAATCCCCAAACTCATTTCCAACCCACTGCCCTGTCCGGGAGGACTGCTCGGCACAACTGCGCTGTCACCTGTGCACAGGCTGAGCAAGGGGCCCAGACAGTGATGTGACATCCCAGTGGAAGTGGCTCGGAGACCACTTCATCACAGGACAGATTCTCCCGGCTTCCAACGTTAACTCTCCATTCCATTTCCAACTGGAAAGTAAGTTTAGACTTGTTTTCCTCTCTTAGAAACAAAGAGAGCGGTAACATCAGAGGGAAACTCAAGACTGAGGAAGAGTCTCCTGGTCATTTGCAAGGATAGGCCGGGGAGGGAACAGAGACAGGGATCAGAAAGACCCGTGTTCCAGTCCAAAGTCTGCACGTCACTCGCTTTGACAGTTTCCTTTTTAATACAGGTGATAAAATCTAATTATGATTTTTGGGAAAACTAAATGAAATAACGTATTCCACTAGCATAGGTGTAAAATCCTCCATGAGTGTTCCAGAAATGGACGTGATCGTGGTTAGTTACTGTCTGCCAATTCTTGTGTTCTCAGCTCACATCACCCAACCAGAGATGTGCGAGAGAATGCCTCACCAGCCAGCAGCCTTCTCCAACTTGGAAACTTACAGTGTCCGAAGAGCAGGCAGTGTTGGATGCTTTGTGGCACTCTGGAGGTAGCACTCCAGTGATGACTTTAAAAAGCTGGGGAGAATTTAGGGGACCATACAGTTCAAATACAGAGTACTCATTCCATGTCTACAAATATTCATCTCTAGCCATGATGATTAAGAGAGGAAATACATATTCAAACATACATCATTTTCCCACATAAGTGCATCAAAACAATTTGGAAAGAGTGTAACTTTCTTCTCTAGATCACACAGCGGGGATTACAAGGTTTGTACTGACAGCCCTACTTGTAAATCATCTGCAAACGTAACTGGGTCCACTATCAGTCATCATAATTTGAAGGGAATGTTAGAAAAGAAAAAAGCCAAGCTAATACTCTCCAATCTTTTGTTTGGTAACGATGTCACAGAGGAGATGGACAGCTCAATAAGGAACCACTCTGCCGTGATCACGGAGCCGGGGAGCGGGATGTGCGGCAAGATGTATGACGCAGCCGCAACTGTGCCCATGATTCTAGGCAGGTACCCAAAGTCACCTTGACAAGGTGTGAAACGTTTATGCCCACGTCCTCATAACATGACATGTATTAAGGAGAAATGGAAACTTATAAACGGCCAATACCCTTGGTGGATACACCGTCCAAAGAGCAAAGTCACAGTTTGACAACTGGCCATCCCGGTACCTTGGGATTCATTCTTGAAGAACCTTAAAAACCACTCCTCTGTCCTCAAGAAGTGCTGCCTACTAGTCCTATCTTTGGCTCATGGATACCACATGTTGAAGTGAACTTCAATGTCTGCACAGATTTGACTGTCTTTCTCCAGGTTCACTTGTCCATTCTGAAGAGGCCTGAGTTAAGTCCAAATTCCTTAAGATTAATTCCCTCCAGTGACAACTCAACGAGCCTGTAATTACAAGCCAACTGAACAGGACTGTCCTCAGCGAAAAATGTCACCAACCCTTCACTGCTTTCTTAAACTCCTCTCCTGGTTAATTGCAACATACTAACACCACCCTCCACCAAGTTCCCCAACTATGTCAAATAGAAAGTAAGGTCCATAAAAGAGGAGACAACTCCATAGTCACCTTTGAATTCCTAGCATAAAGTAATGTCAATAAATAGAACTATGATTATGGCTTCTTTCCTTTAAAACCTTTCTGGTTATTTAAATGAGACCATGGAAGGGAGGTGTTTGAGTCCAGTATCTTGATCCAGAAGACTCTGGAGGCCTTTTTCAGAATGGCTGTCCACTGATTCATTCAAAACACACCTTCTCTTTCCGGGAGGAGCTGTGATTTTCTGCCATGGGTTTGTGGTCACTCTCATGCCAGAACAGCTTTAAACTAAATCCTTACTTTGGATATGTTATTTTTTCCCGCTTCCAAAAAATTTTACTTTCCTTACTTCCTTGCCTTGAGGAATGCTTTTATTCTTTTCTTTCTAATTCAACCTTTTATAAAGCAGGATTCTCAGGATGTGCTTGGCCTTATATAAGAACAGCCATCCAACTCCCAGTGTGAGAGGCCACAGGCTCACCTCCTGCCCTCCTGCCAGGGCAACTGAAACTCAGTTCAGGAGCCAACCGGCACCCCAGGGCTTCTAAGGCTCACGTATCTCCCAGAATCCCTGCTTTCTGGTTTGTCTTGGCTTCTGAGAATTTCCCCTCACTTTCTTGACAATTAGCTGTGCAGCTTGAAAGATGAGGAAGGAAGGTTTTATTTCTTAATCAGAATTTAAAGGAACTTATGTAATGAAGCTTTTCACGAGTTTCTAGAACCCTCCATTGCTGAGACAGAAAACACACAAGATATTTTCTAAATTTAGCTATCATGTGCATTTTTTCTTTGCTTTTGTTTTGTTAACTGCTAATAGACATTTTTTAATTAAAAAATAAAATAAGGTCCCAAATAAGATAGAAAATTGAAGGGGCAAACAAAATTAAAGAGCAAAGACAGAAAAATGATAAGTACTCTACAAAGTTAATAGAATAAATACACTATGGATCAGACCAGCAATTCTCAGTAACAGCTAATTGAAACCTGACCATGAGGTAAAACGTCTCTCCTGTCAGGAGATGACCAACAGAAAATAGAATTAAATCAACAACCTAAAATTCTAAGTCTGGTGAGGTATAGAAGTCTACCAGCTAAGTATGTCTTCTTCTGGAAAAGAGGGAGACTCACCAGCTCTTTTCTGTGGAGCCTGAGCCCAGGGGAGGACAGTGAAGTGTGTTCTGTAAGTACCCAATTAGCAAAGTGAGTGATGAATAAAGAGATGTGAGCTTTGATGAGAGATGATACTACTATTCACTTGTCCTGTAAAGTATGTCTTCGTGTTCAGAGATCAATATCTCAGCAGGAAAATGCACAGCCCGGGACCAGACCACTTCTGTGATTGTGACACTGCACTTAGATGTCTCAAGGGCACCTCCAACTCCACCTGCAAAGAGCTAACTTCACGGTGTTCCTCCCATAGCCATCCTGCCCAGGGCCCTTGGTCGGGGGCAAGGTCTCCCTGCCTCTCCCAGCTCAGGCCAATCACTCACAGATGTGACAAGACCCCTCCTTCAGGGGCAAATTTCCTCAGTCAACGAGATCCACCACCCACACCTGTCCTACCAGGTACTCACTGGCACTCCCTCAGCACTGACTCTGTGCTGGGGACCATGCTGCACACTGTGCACACGTTATCTCACTGGATCTACACCGCAGTCCTGGGAGTTCGGTACATCACTGCTTCTATTGATTAGATAAATTGTTTCACTTCCTTGGGTGTGTCATCCAAAGTGACACGGCTACTGAGCCACAAACCTG
Source organism: Vicugna pacos (assembly GCF_048564905.1). Classification (NCBI taxonomy): domain Eukaryota; kingdom Metazoa; phylum Chordata; class Mammalia; order Artiodactyla; family Camelidae; genus Vicugna; species Vicugna pacos. Next base: position 3,986,120 of record NW_027328783.1, read on the forward strand.
GGACTGAAAATCACTTGAAAATTGAACACTGCTACACCTCGCAGCCACCCTACTCTGACTCATCACATCACCTCCTGCCGAGCCTTCTAAATGTTTCTAAGCATTCTACAAGACAAAAGTGATCTACGAGAGCATCGCGCTAGCCTACTTAAAATCTGTCAATGACGGTCCACTGCTCTTAGGAGAAAGCCCCACTGGGCCTGAGCACAGCCCAACGGCCCGGCATCTGCTTTCCCTGCGCGGCCGCGCCGCCTCACCCACCACGCAGCTCTACACGTGCAGCGTCCAGGACAGGGATGCTGACTCCGTACAACCCGGGGCTCGTCTCACTCAAACAATGATCACCCTCTTCAGTGGTTACCTTCTTCAATACTGAATCTCAGAAAAATATTTTCTCTGGATGAATCAATATCTTTTTCCTTACAACTTCCCATCATTGATAATGAGCTCCCCCCAAAAGAGAGAAGACCTAATCCTCAGTCTCCTTATCTGTAAAGTGCAAATAACAGGGAAATATGAGAGGTTTTATTAGAAGTAATATTCATGTGAGGCTGAGGGACAATTCCCAACATACAGTAAGTACTCAATATGTGCTTACTTAATATTAATAAGAATAGATTACATTCCAGCAACCTTAAATCAATGCTTTATGGCTTTGTCTAAAAGGCTACCGACAAACTGTTGGACGAACTGTTTTGAGCAGATCAGCACAAGTGTACTGGGCGAGGTAAGCGCTGACTCCAGTTACAGCTGCAACCAACCAGCACTACGGGGCGGGAGCAGTTTGCTCAAACTCTTACATGTTGCTTGAGCATTTAGTTGTAGTTATTGAATAAAGACAGGTATTATTTACTCAAAGCTCCTGAAACATAAATCTTCAAAGATTGATGCAAATTATGTTTCAAGTACAACACTCTCACTAGAAATTACTTGAAAATTATAGTCTTAGCTCCTCCGCACATCAAAACAGCATTTTCCTAATGTATCTGACTATGTACTCTGAAAGGATTGTTTAAAAGAAATTAAGATGAAGCCATCCTGAATAAGATCTCAGTATCATCTACACAAACCCCACCCAAAGGTCTCATTTCTCACTTCCACATAGGTGTTCAGATGGCTTAAGCTGGGTCTTGGTTTCTTATGACACGGGGGTGGGAAGAATTGTGGATAGATCAATGTAGCAAATATAAACCTAGTGTATTTGCTATGTAGGAATCCTAGAAATAAATAAATTGATATATATAGTCCCACCCTTATGAAGCTAAGCCGTTCCATTTACAACTGCATAAAAAATAAAATGAGAGATACATTTAACAAAAGTTTACAAGATTTGTACATTGAATATTTTGAAGTATCACCAAAAAAATTTTAAAATATCTTCATATATGGAAGGCATCCCATGATCATGCAATGGTAGAAAATATTGTTAAAAATGTTAAGACTTCCCAAAGTAATCTACATATTTAATGGAATCCCTATCAAAATTCCAGCTGACTTCTTTGCAAAAATTGAAAAACTGATCCCAAAATTCATATTGAAAGCAAGGGACCCAGGTCAGCCAAAACAATCTTGAAAAAGAAGAGCAAATTTGGAGGACTCACTCAAAGGTTACAGCAAATCTATAGCACTCAAGTCATTATGCTTCTGTCATAAGTTTGGATGCAGAAATCTATGAGACACAATAAAAAATGCTGGGGGGAAACTTACATTTACAGTCAGTTTTCCAGAAATGTGCCAACAAAACTCCATTGAAAGTATAGTCTATCCAACAAATGGAGCAGAGACACCTGGGTATCTGAAGGCAAAAGAATGAATCTGGAATCTGGACCCCGTATTTTATATAACAAATATTAATTCAAAATGGATCACAGACAGAAACGTAAAAACTAAATATATGAACTTTCTAAAAGAAGACATAGTATGAATCTTTGTGGTCATAGGATAGGCTATGGCTTCCTAGATACAATCCCAAGAGCACAAGTGATAAAACAAAATAGATAAAATGGACTTCATCAAATTAAAATCATTTGTTACAAAGGACAACATCAAGAGTGTGAAATGAAAGGGGAAAGGGGTAGCTCAAATGATAGAGTGCGTGCTAAGGAAGAAAAACAAAATGAATAAATCTAATTACCTCCCCTATAAAGAAATTGTTTTAATGTTTAAAAAAATTAAAGTGAAATGACAATCTGCAGAATAGGAGAAAAATCTTGCAAAGCATATATCTAATAAGAGACTAGTATCCAGGATATAAAACAAATGCTTACAACTGAATAATACAAAGAAAATCGACCCAATTTTTTAATTTGCCAAGGATTTAAATAGATACACAATTGGCCAATAAGCATCTGAAAAGATGGTCAGCATCACTAGCGAAATCAAAATCAAAATGAGATCTCATTTTAAACTCACTAGGATGGTTATAATCAAAACATGGACAATAACAAGTGTCAGTCAGGAGGCAGAGAAATGGATACCGTCAATATGCAGCCGTTGGAAAGGGGCAATGGTGCAGCTTCTTTGCAAGAGCCCGATGTTTCCTCAAAAGGTTAGAGTTATGTGGCTGAGCAATTCCACTCCTACATGTAGAGTCATCCTTCAGTGTCCTCGGGGGGTTGGTTTCAGGAACCCCCCACCCTGGATACCATAATCCAAGGATGATCAAGTCCCTTTGCAATCAGCCATCTGGATCCATGAAGTGGAAACTACAGATATGGTGGGCCAACTGTACAGCCAACAGAATGGAAATGTATTCTCACAAAAACTTGCACATCAATATTCATAGCAGTATCATTCAGAGTAGCTAAAAGTCACTAAAAATATCCATCCATCAATGAATGGATAAACAAAATTACCAAGAATAGTCCCACAAACTTTTGGTAATTGAATCTTTGACAAAGGAGGTGAGAACATACAATTGAGCAAAGACAGCCTCTTCAGCAAATGGTGCAGGGAAAACTGCACAGCTGCATGTAAATCAATGAAGTTAGACTACCCCCTCACAACATACAAAAAAATGAATTCAAAATGGCTTAAAGACTTAAAATTGTAGACAAGACACTATAAACCTCTTAGAAGAAGACATAGGCAAAACATCTGACATATATCTCAACAATATTTTCCAAGAGCAGTCTACTCAAGCAATAGAAATACAAGCAAAAATATACAAGTGGGTTCTAATTAAACTTACAAGCTTTTGCACAGAAAAGAAAACAAAAATTAAAGCAAAAAGACAACCTATGGAGTGGGAGAAAATAGTTGCATTAAATGAAAGTGACAAGGGCTTAATTCCCAGAATATGTAAACAGCTTTTACACTTGATAAAAAAGAAAAACAAACAATTCAATCCAAAAATGGGCAGAAGACCTAAAGAAACATTTCTCCAATGAAGACATACAAATGGCCAATAGGCACATGAAAAAATGCTCAATAACATTATCAGAGAAATGCAAATCAAAACTGCAAACAAGTATCACCTTTCACTAGTCAGAATAGCCATCATTCAGAAGTTCATAGACACTAAATGCTGGAGAGGCTGTGGAGAATTGGGAACACTCCTACACTGTGGTGGGAATGCAGTTTGGTGGAGCCATTGTGGAAAACTGTATAGAGGTTCCTCAAAAGACAAAACCTTGGGGGCCCAGATGACACAGCAATCCCACTCCAGGGCATATATCCGAAAGGAAACGTAATTCAAAAAGACACTTTCACCCCAATGTTCACAGCAGCATTATTTACAATATCAAGACATGGAAACAACCTAAATGTCCACTGACAGACGACTGGATAAAGAGGTTGTAGTATATATGTCCAATAGACTACTATTCAGCAATAAAATAATAATAAAATAATGCCATTTGCAGCAATATGAATGGACCAGGAGAATGACATTCTAAGTGAAATAAGCCAGAAAGAGAAAGAAAAATACCATATGAGATCGCTCACATGTGGAATCTAAAACAAACGAACAAAAAAACAAAAACAAAGGAACAAAAAGATAAACTTATCTACAGAACAGAAACAGACACAGAGACATAGAAACCAAACTATGGTTACCAGAGGGGAGAGGGTGTGGAATGAATAAATTGGGAGTTCAAGATTTGCAGATGCTGACTATGTATACAATAAACAGCAAGTATATACTGTATAGCACAGGAGAATATATTTAATAACTTATAGTAACTTATGTTTAAAAAGAATATGAAAATGAATGCAGGTATGTTCCTATTTAACTGAAGTTTTGTGCTGTACACAAGAAACTGACGCAACACTATAAACTGACTAGACTTCAATGAAAATATTTTTAAATAGACCAAAAACGAAAAAAAAGGAAAAGGATATTATCAAACAAAAAGAATAATGTACTGATTCAGGCTACAATATGAATGAACTTTGAAAATTTATGCTAAAATAAGCCCGTCACAAAAGGGCAAATAGTGCCCTTTAAGGTGAACTGTATCTAAGCATTTATTGTACTACTCCTGTAAATTTTCCGGAGTTTTGAAGTCTATCAATATCAAAATAAAATGTATTATTCATTAAAAACTTAAAACCCTTCCTCACAGGAGGGCTTTAATTATTAAATGCAGAAAAGCATGTAAAACTCTTGGAACAACAATTTTCACGTCCACACACAGTCACTGCTGTCACTGCCACTCAGAGTGTGGTGCCAGCGCTGATGAGAGCTGCCTCCACTCGCTCCCCTGCAGACAGGAGTGAAGGCCTGAGCTTTGACAGGCAGGGTTTGCGTGAACCTGGGTCAGCCACAGCCACGTCCCAGACTCTGCGGTACCCAAATTTCTTATACAAACTGCAACATGTAATGTAAACACTCTAGAGGGATGTATCTTACAACACAGGGAATACAGACAATGTTTTACAGTAACTATAAATGGAGCATCTATTGTACACCTGAAACATATATTTTAAATCAGCTATGTCTTTATAAAAATTAAAAAATAATTTAAAAATGTTATCCCTTTAATATTCAATTTGGTTTTTAATTAACTACTAAACAGCTTAGAATATATAAAAGCATTTAAGTGTGATGTTTGTTTACATATTTATTTACTTCAGCCTCCTGCTAAAAGAGAAATTAAACAATTTTTTAAACACAGCTTAACAACCATAACAACAAAAAGGCAAAACTGAGAGTGAAGAGAAAATGGAGATTCAATACTTAAATGAAACCAGGGGGAGGTAAACTCATAAAAATGGATTCCATGAAGTCAGGGCAAGTGTTAAAGGCCGACTAGAAATTCAGCTGTAAGATTCTTGGCAGCTAAAGCAAAAAGAAAAAGATGATGGGGCAGGTGGTAGAGCGTGTGCTTAGTGTGCACAGGGTCCTGGGTTCAAGCCCCAGGGCCTCCACTAACAGATAAATATACCTAATTACCTACCCCCCAAAAGAGCCCCAAAGAAAAGAAAAAGAGAAATTTCTTTCCAAAAAAATCCTGATATTAAATTTGGATTAAATACTTTAAAAATAAAAGGAAAATCGAAAAGATGAGTGACACTGTGAACAAAAACCCCAGCTGGGCTAACAAGCTAAGTCAGAAATCTAAGTGTGATAAGTGTCGGTTTACTGATCTAAGTTTTGCTGGGCTAACTCGTAAATCTGAAGTTCAGTGTCAGTTTACTGGGCTAACAAGCTAACTCGTAAATCCAAGGTCAACAATTGTCAGTAACGTGATCTGTTCCAAATTGATAAGCTTCAGTGTACTGATTCCTTGCTTTTTGTTGTTTGAGCCTTATTGGCTAAAAGCCCCATACTTGTAATTAACCCTATAAAACCTCATGTGCACGTCTTGGATGTGCTCAGGGCTTGGGAACAGAAGCCCCTCTGAGCCCGCTGGCATAATAAATCTCAGTACTCCCACCCTCTGAGTGCTGCTTATTTCTTGGCTGGCCTGTTGTTTCCGTAACAACACAAGCGATAATGCCCGTGAGATAAATCTGCGATGGCTGCTGGCAGGTCCCCATGTCTCATGTGGGAAAATCTGAAACATATTTCTCACCACTCAGAGTCATCCTCAGCCCACCCCACATCTCCCGCTGTTAAATGCAGGAACACACGCAGGGCCCGGCCTTTGCTCTCTCTGTGTCATCACAGTGAGACAGGATGGAAGGGGGCAGAGCAAGCCATTCAAGAAAGACCACAGCAATTAATATCAAAATGGTGAAGAATTCAACCCCCAAAAGGTCTTGAGGCTCAGGATGAAGAGATTTAACTTCTAGTAGATCCTGAGCTTCATTATACACCCATTGTAATAGTAACATGGTGAATAACACGGCCCCAGGCACCATGGCAGTCACAAGGCTAGCCACAAAAGGTCAAAGGGTGGAAAATGGCCAACTCCCTGGAATCCCAGCCCCTTGCCCTAAGGCTGGTCCTTCTACTTATTAGTATATGAAACCACGAAGCCCAAGAAAAGGAGCAACACAGAGCCACATCCCAGGAACCCCTCTCTCTACCTCTTCGGAGAAGGCCCACACTATTTCTGTGGAGTGTGTGCCTACTTTTAATCTGAGCATCAAACCCCCATACTTCGTGACGTTTCTCATGCCTGTCAATGTATCTCTCTGAATAAATCTACCTTTACTCAACACTGGCTTGTTCTTCAATTCTTTACTGCATGAAGCCAAGGAACAAAATCTGGTGGGGCACATCCCAGGGGCTCAACGGAAGCCTGGGACACAGCCCTTCTCATGCCCCACATATTTTTTCTTGTATCAACAGGACTGGGATGTGAAGTGAGGTCTGAGACCCCAGCTAAGGGACAGAAGCAGCCTCCAGGTCTCCAATTGGTGGGCAGCCTCTCCCCCATCAGGGGCCATGGGGTCTGCCTGGTTCTCTGTGTTTTTTTGTTGTGCTGACTCCCCAGTCAGAGAGATTTCTCCTTAGGCCTGGCTCCACAAAACCCTTCTCTCCAAAATACAAGCACATTATGTCACAATCCTCTTGTTCAACCATGAATTGTTCAGCCAACTTTTTCCTTCCCCAGTTAAGTACATAAATGTCCTTCCTGCCATCCCACCACTTCTTTCTTTTTGAGAACTCTGCACTCCCCACACACCATCCTGAACGCAGGTGCCTTGCTGGCTGGGACCGAGATGTTTCAGTCTCAAACATCCTGAGTCCTTTCTCTTTCCACTTTCTAACTTAAAAAGGCCTTCCTGTGTCTCCCACCGCTCTGATTCTGAACGTCAAAAAATGCTCAGGTTACATTCACTCTGTGAATACCTCCCAGGTTTTGGCTAGGTTTCCTTCCCAAGATCTTCATTAAGGAGCTGCATCAAGAAGTTTAAAGGGGCTATTCTTACATTTGAGTGGAGGAGCCTGCAAGAAATTTAAATGGCTTTGAAGAGAGAGTTAACCAGTGACAGAGAGGTCGCAGGTCCTAGTCAACAGTGTCACGAGGCAAAATGTTCTTCAAAGGCTCAGAGTGGCTTCTGAACACGGAGTCGGCAGGGAGGAGATGACAGGCAGTGAGTGGGGTGAGAGACACAGGGTACGGTCCCCCAGCAGGGGAAGAATTGGTTATTTTCTAGTTTTCCAATTTCTTACTACCTTTTTCTCTTATTGCCACATACCATTACCTACGAATTAAGCATATCAATGTCAGTCATTTGGGCCACTTGGGAGAAGCTGCATGATGCCATTCACAGGGCTGGGACATGACAGCCACACCAGTCTAGGTTGAAAGACCAGTGGGGGTATTTCCATGGTAATCACGGGCATGCAGCAAACTCCCCAGCTTCAATGACCTCCTCTCAAAGTTGGCGCCAATAAAACTACCAAGCAAAATGCGTGATGATTCTGGCCAACATCTGTTTATTAGTTAAGTGCCTGTGACACCTGCCACTTAATAGGGAATGAGTACGATCAACGAGGCCCTGTCTACCTGGCCACACGCGCCCTGCCTTCCTGCCTTGGTGCAGCAGCACAGCTTGTTTAGCTGAGATGAGCGCCCCCAGAGCAGCCCCGACGGGAAAGCTCCCAGCTCTGCACGGCCAGACATGTTCCTTTCCTTCTCAGAGCTGATCACAATTTGCTGTCGTCTGTTTTTATGTTTATCCCTTTTGTAACTGCCTCTCCTCCGGAGATTTTGCTCAAGCAGCACAGGACCAGGTGTGTCTTGTGGCCTGCCGGATATTCTGGGCTGGGAAACAGCCGAGCCCACATCTGGCTCTGGTGCTGAACGGAGAGAGCAGAAGGCCCAGGAGCCCATGCTGAACCGAGGCCCCTGCACACAAAATTATGGTCTGACTTTGGGCAAATTACACAGTCTTTTTTACCCTGAGATTCCTCATCTGTCCATAAAAATAACTGCCCATGGCACACAGAGTTACAAGTATTAAAGGAAATCACCAAATTCACAAAGTAGCCAAGGGGCTACCAGTGCATCCTAAACAGACACATGCTGCCTTTAAGGCTCTGACACACACCAAGCGTGGTGGTCGAACAAAGTGTACACTGCTAAGTGTCAGTGTGTTAAGTGCTTCATGTGTGCTATAATAATCTTCAGAACTTACAACAAGCCCAGGAAGTAACGAATATTATCATGCCCATTTCACAGACTCACCATCAGTTTAAGAGAGGTTACATTCAAGTCCAAGGCTCTATGGTGAGTAAATGGCGATTTCAACCTGAATATGGCCCCAGGCCTGGGCTCCATCTCTGTCCCATCCACCTGACCACTGCCTATGAATTCCACCTGTCCAATACCCAAGTTGAAGCCAGCCAGCTCTTAAATGCAATGTGTGTCACCGTTTGTCAATGTTGGTTCATTACCATAAACAGTTCTCAGAAAGCACTTCAGAAAGGAAAGTTGGACTCACATACCTGCCCACAAAGAAGAAGAATTCTGCCTTGCCTTCTCCTGTAACGTGCAGACACCCTTCCCATTCACCACCGAATCCTTTTGTATGCTTCCTCCGTGTTCATGTTTACACATGGCTTATTAAAGTAGAAGTTACCTGCAGTAATTCCATCTCGGTTCCATTCCAAGCTTCCAGATTATCCATAATCAGGGTAATACCATAATTTTCTGTGAATGAAAACACTACAAATTGAATGAAAATATTGCAACCATGTCACTAAACAAAGAATGCTGAAAACAAGTCATCAGCGGCTGCCGCCACCCCCCAGTGAAGACAGGCCTGCAGCCATTCACAATGGTGCCCTCTGAGCAGACTCAGAATAAGAAAGGACAGATTACTGGCCCTAGATAGCTAGGTGCTTGTCTAATGTATATATTCAGTCAGCCCAAATGTTGGCTTCCTCCCATATATTGAAAAGCATTAAATTCATGAACTTGAGATACCTGGCTTTCTTTAGATAACAAGCAATGTTTTATTGTTCTGACTACCTGGTCTTTGTTCTAAAGCTCCTATATAATCCTAGCTTCTCCCCTACTCTTGCGAGCAGTCCCTCAGAGTGTTCTGAGAGGCGGTCATCCTGGCTCGAGTCCTTCTGACAAATAAAACATAACTCTTAATATTCAGGCTGCACGTTTATTTCAATCAAGTCCCAGAATAGACACAACTCATCAATTGTGTAATGGGACACACTGGATCAGGAACCAAAAGAGTGTAGTAGTCCCTAAGAACTACGGCTCCCTCTTTCTTCCTGTCATTATACAATCCCACCAGAACTCATTACTTTGCTGTCTGCTCCTCTGGCAACCAAACTCAGAGAAGAGTCAACTCAGCAGAGCGTCCTGCTGGGGAGAACCCCCGCAGCAGCACTGCAGGCTGCCTGCCCTCCCGCACGCTCTGACGACCGCTAGTGTCCTCCGTGGAAACCAGGCCAACAGAGTTGTTCCCTACAGCTACAAAGTCCCAAATATTAAATAAAACCTTTCATTTTATACTATATGTTACATATATACCCATCTCTGAAAACAGCTTTGCCAGAAGCCCAAATCTTCAACATTAATCTGCAAAGGCAAATCAGGTCCCCAAGGGAAAACAAGTCTTAAGACGATGCTAAGACCTCCAAAGTCCTCTCCACGACCATAAACCAAACTGCCTGTAGGTCTGCAGCTGCAGGAGGCTACATGTCTGCTTTTAAAGCAACCCCTTCCTGCCCTCGGGTGCTACAATGCCCTTCTACGCCCTCCCATCTCAGGGTAAGAGCACCCACTGCAGAACCTTGCAGGGCAGCACTGACAGGACTGGACAATGAGGATCAGAGCTAAACTAAGCCTTCTGATGACACGAGTTGTCACTCTGTCACTTTACAGATGAAGATATATATAGAGAGAGGTGGGGTGTTATTGTTCAAAGTCACACAGATAAAAAGTGACAAAGTCTATAACTCTGCTCCTCCCTCTGGTGTGACGCCCCAACTGGGACAACCACAGGGTTCTTTCGTGCCTGCCTGACCAGTTCTTTCCTATCACTCATGACCCACCACAGGGTCTGAAATTAGCCTGCATTTGCAGCATCTTTTCCCTCCAGTTTCTCAGGAACAAGGCTGTTCGGGCCACTTTATGACTTCCAGGTCCCTGAAATCTCCGTGCTCAGGCTGCTCTTGCCTGTGCATCCGGCCCGCTGCTCAGAGGCTCTTCCTCCCCTGCAGGAGGACGTTTCTACTCTTCACAGGGACACCCCCTTAGGGGATCCCTCCTCTCGCCCTCAGCATGGCAGGTGTCCCAGGCCACATCATGAGATGCCCCAATAGGACTGCATCTGCCCAGGTCTGCTAGTCAGACCAGCAGCCTCAGAGCCAGGGATTATGCCCAGGTCACACTGCAAACCTACTGCCCGCCTCACAGACCCCAGCCAGCAGGTCACCTGGAAGTCACAGCAAGTGCCCCACCCAATCCAGAAGCCTCTTCATTTCCCAGCACCACTGATGACTGGTTTCCAAACTTTGGTCAGTTTCGCACAAAACAACACCTTCTACTGTGTAGCGGGTGGTTTTTGCTTCTGCACCCCATTCTTACTGAAAACGTTAAGGGAAACCAAAAAGCCTCTTCTCAACCCTTTTCTGATGATACCCTCCCACCCACAATATACATATGCTCAAGAGATTTGGATCCACGTGATTTTGTTTCCCTTACGATAAGTGGCTCAAAACACTGCGGGATTATTTTTCCTTTGAGGGTATTAGGACTCAGTTTCTCGGCTTTAATCTGTTTTTGTCTTTGTCTTCTTTGTTCCTAGCAGTTGCCACCTCTTACTCCCTTCAGCAGCCTCCCTCCCAACTTCTAGTCTAGGAAATCAGCTGTGATGAGGGGCACGGGGGCATTCACAGAAGATGCAACAAAGGCAAAGAGAGGCTATATAATTTGCCAAAGATATCACCTTCAACCCCCAACAGAGTGTGTCATGTCCCTGTGTTTAACTCTTATTCTAAGCAAGTTAACTTTTTGTAGATTATGTTTATAAACAGATGAGAAATCAAAATACATACAAGGACACACATCAACTCTAAGATATTCATTAACTCCACTATTTTGTTTCTATTTATTTTATTTGTATTAAAAAATTAAGAACCCCTGCAACCAATATAGCAAAATGTTACTGGGTTTTAAATACAGAATATAGAGGGGTTAAGTGTGTCATTACTCATCCTTATATGTATGTTCACAAGATAAAATTATTTGAAAGTCTCTCTCCCCTCTCCCTACTCACTACTGGCTCTCACCTGAGATCCCAGACCACACATCTAACAACCTTTCACTTTACCCACAGCTGAACTCATCAGTTTTCCCCCAGAAAGCCCTCTGCAGCTTTCCCTCCTCAGAACACAGCAGGACCATCATTTAACTCATTAATCCACCCAGAAACCTGGGCCTTACTCCATCCTACCTTCACAGACAGCTTTAAATCTTTCTTTTTACCATCTAAACATGCCTTCAATCTGTTCGCTTTTACCCACTACCCTACCGCTCAAGTGGAAGCCACCAACACTGCCCACCTGGACTCACGAGTCTCCCAAGTGGCCCCACAGCCACTCTCCCCTACTTGAGACAAATGGGATTGTGTCACTCCCACGCTTTTTGGGCTCTTTTCAGACCCACTGTTCATAGAAGAAACTCCAATTTCTTCACCTTGTGAAGGTGTTTGCCATGAAACTGTCAGCTCATGGAGGGCAGGGCACGCCCTCTCCCCTCAACCCCACTCTCTGGCAGAGCATCAGCTTGGGAGGACCCGCTGAGCTACATCAGCCTGTATCCTAAACCTGGTCTTGGGTTCTTAGCAAACTGCTTCACTTATCCATACATATCCAAGGTAGATAAGAAAGATTTTAGATGTTGAGCTAGACTATTCATTTGGGGATTTTGCACTGGCAACCTGCAAGTATATGTTCTAATGTTTGTGTCTTGTTAAAACCACACCCAGATTAAAGGAGTATTTGTGGAATGTCTTCGGAGTAAAAGGGTTCTGTACTTTTACAGATTTTATGTTTTATAACATGAATAACCCGGACAGGGTCACAAATGGAACCGCCTCACAAGTGACAGAAGACAGGTGAGATGCATATAGCAACAGGTCACAAAGATGGTAAGAGCAAAGTTGTTTCTCCAAACCCCCAAAAAATTCCTCCAAGAACAGAAAACTCAGAATTTTGAAAGTAAAATACTATCATATAAGGAAAGAAAATAAATAATCCTCTTCATCAGGGTTTCAAGATCTGACTGCAGAGTTATTAGCAGGCTATACTGAATCCTAGCACAGAAAAATCAGATGGACTAGTGGTGAGTAAGTTCCAGGAAAACGGCAGTAATTCCTCCACTTGAAAGAGGACACACACTCACTTGTTCAAGGTGATTGTAAACAACATTCTGCAGAAATTCAGAAGATTCAGGCACCGCTTCTAGATGGTGATGACACGGAAGGATGGCTTGGATGCATGCTTCTAACTGAGTCACCGGCATTCTTACAGAGCAGGGTGAAACGGAGGCCCTCAGCCAAGAGCAGAGATGTTCCTGTCATGTATCCCAGGTCGTGCCTCGGGGACTCAGTGTCCTGTAGCAGTCCGGCCCCAGGCGAGGACCAGCAGCGTGGCCCACCCAAGCAGGAAGGGCACTGTGCTTGGGAAAGCCCACACCAGATGGGAGCAAGAGTGGCTGGTGGGGTTTTGTGAACCTATGAATGCTCATAGAAAAACACCTGCATACATTCAAGTGATACAATTAACAGTAGCATTCTTTTTAACAAAATTTCAAATGTCAGTGGTAATTTTACCATTCCTTTTCTCTTGTCCCCTGCACTCTGAGACAGGCTTAGGTTCTCTCACACTTGCAGCTCTGATGCAATAGTTGTGAAGTTATTTTACTTTACTGCAAGTGTCTTCGCTCCACGTGTCACTGTGACTGTCGTCTCTTAACACAGTCAGATATCTTCCTGGATCTCTCCATGAGTTCCTTGCTCCTGCTTCTCAGATCCTGAGATAAAGAACAGGTGAAGGCACATGACTGGAAAAGTCAATGTGGACTTGAGCAAAGTCCTCAGTGACCCCCTAGGTGAGTGTTGACCACGCCTTAGCTTCGATTCTCAAAGTTCTGCCCAGGGTGACATCCAGACAGGAGGGAGTCCTGGGCCCAATTAAAAGCTGTGTGGCTTGGGTGCGGGGAAAGGTGCAGGAGCTAGTTCCGTAGCCGGGACCCTCCACACCTCTGCTCCTCTCTCTCCCGAGGCCCCGCTGCCAAGCCCCCACGCTCCCTGATATTCTGTCCTCTACTTCAAGCCCTTTTCCTCTTCCTTTATTCCCTGATTATCTGCAGCTGGAGAGATTTTTCCATCACAAAATCTGAAAAAATTTCCTGCAGCTGAAAAAGAGGTCTCCAGAGGTCAATGCCCATATGGTGGTTCCTGAAGAGAGCCCCTGGTTAGGGGGACCCTCACCAACACTCACGGGACATCAGGTATGTTACAGGGTCGACCACCCCCAACAAGAGTTTGCTGTGACCCCAAGGCACGCACAGCATCCCTGCTCACTAAAGTGTAGTTGTAATCCGTTATTAAGAAGCAAAAATAAAAAAAAATTTCTCATGTTTCTTACTAAAATTATTTATGAGTTAGAAAAAGAAATTGTAAAAGAAAAGAACAAATCTGACTCCATGTTAGATGTGTTCGTTTGGCTTTAAACCTGTACCTTGTTTTCTAGGCTCCGACTTGCTATCTCTGCACCTTTTGTAAAAAAAAGTTGCCTTTAGCCTGAAATATCCAGGACAGCCTATTCTCCGGGCTCTGATCTTTAAGGATATTAGCTCTTCTACACTTATGTACAGATGGCAAGTTGCAAAATAGATAATAACCTTTCTTTTATTTGGAGGTTTTACGGGGGCACCTTAATTTGACCCACCATGGACAGCTGCAGGAACAAAGGATTCCAAGGACAAACAATTCGTACAGCGAGAAGTTTGCAACAACCAACCACATCTCCGCCGCTTTTTAGTATAAAAGGAGACTGAATTCTGCTTTGGGGAAGAGAGTTCTACTGGATATCAATATGCCATTTTCTGGGTCTGCCAGATTTTCAAATGAAGTCACTATTCCTTACTCCAACATCTCATCTCCCCATTTATTGGCCTGTCATGCAGCAAGCAGAACGAGTTTGGACTTGGTAACAAAATGACTGCATTAGAGGTAGTATGTCTCCACTGTTTCCTCATTTCCAGTATGTCACAACCTATCAATTTTATATGCTGTTTAACAACATGACAAAGACCTATTATACGGAATTGATTCCACAGAAATAAAATTATTTCTACTCCCTCAAGACTTTTTTCTTTTCTATTTTATTTTGTTTTGCTTATTGAAAAGAAAATAAAAGTCAAATCATTTTATTTCATGTATTTTTATAGCTACATAATGTAAATACTACAAAAATATTTAAATTGCAATAAAAATTGTTAATATATTTGTATAAAGATATATAAACAATCAATGCAGATTAGGAAAGGAGTAGATATTTACTAAAAATCTACTGCACATCCAGTCTTTTACAAGCATATCCTGGAATATAAGCTCTATTATCCAGGGGTCCCCCACCCCCATTCTCACTGCCGATTCCCTTAGTAATCAACTACCAAGGCACCAGCATAGAACCATGCGATCGCTATTTTAGGTATAAATGAATGAATTAGCTTATTCAATTCTAAAACAGAAACCTTAAAATAAATACTGAACTTATTTACAGATAAACAAATTTGGACACAAAAAAGTACAGTTTCTCCCCCAAGACACAAAGATAATAATTGGTAAAGGCAAGATTTGAACTAATCTGCCTGATTATAAAGCTAAGGTGGAAATCCCCTTCGACTGTGTAGGTCCAGCAGCACAGCCCATCACCCTATCTTTGTTCAGATCTGGCTTTAGACAGCCTGAGACAGCACCCCATTCCTATGGAACTCGAGGGGAAACGATAACAATAAGGATTTTATATTCAGTAGTTTCTTAGGTCTCAATTATATAAAGTGTCAGCAGGTCAGCAGAAAACTCTGGGAAATATGAGTGGGTCCAGAGCTTTTCGCTGATAAGAAACTCAATCTATCAGGACAGAGTGACCTTCCCATGAGTGGCCTCATGAACATAAACTAAAGGCAGCTGAAATGAAAACTAGCAAGAACATGGAAGTGAAGCAGGAAGGATCCCTACTGTCCCCTGCCCAGTTGCCTCTTCACCCGCGTGGACAAGATGGCAGAAGACCCAGGTTCTTGTCTAAGTTACAACATCATGGATTCTCACCCATAAAATGTTGCGACTCTATGCTGTCTTAAGTCCTTTACAACTAAAATATGATGACACCAATATCTCAGCGGAATGTCTATGTCTCCACTTTCTCTCTTCTATTAGGAGACTATATCTATGGCCACAAACAGAAATTCAATTAAAAACACCATGCACGAAGCCTGGTGAAAGTCTGTGTAAGAGACATTGTTCTCACTCTCTGTGAATGAAAACTCAGAAAAAGTGGACCTTCTCCCTCTGTAAGTGGGAGGTAGACTGATTTTGTGTGTGTGTGTGTTTGCACGCACATGTGTGTGTGTAAATCATATAAAATATATTCTGGGATTTGCACAGTTTTTTTTATGATACTATCATTTCATGAGGATGAGCCAACCTTTAAAGTAATTTGAATCTATTTTTCTGAGAGGCTCTTTTGGTGGAGGATGGGAAAGGGGAAAGGAAAGGAGGAAAGAAGTAAATGAAGCAAAGCTGTAAGAATACTGCTAGGGAAAGGCAAGACATTAATTTTGTTCCTACTTGCATCACACACAAATTAGGGACTGGCTTTCCCACATGTCTTGTCAAGCACTGAGTTGCAGAAGAACAGGTGACAGCCCATTTCTCACTGAGCTTGTGACTGTATGTGACATCTTATAGACACAAATTATTTAACCTGATCAAACACTCTAGCAGCAGGATGTAATTCTCCTAATTTGAGAGACAAGAAAACAGGAAGTGAAAGACGGTATATAGCTTGACAAAAGTCAGAGGACAAGTAAACTAAAGAGGATGAATTCAAACTCAGATCTGAATGCAGAGACTGATATTCCCACTCCCAGGGCTGGAAAATCCTTAACACAAGGTTCCCCAGCTCCTCTGCATTGTTCCTGGCACCAAGCATTTCCCATGGCGATGGTCTCCAATTCTCAGACACAGTGCTCTGTGCAGCCAATAACCTCCATTCGACCTTGATCATCTACCTGCCATGCCTACCAGGCTTCACCATACAGGCAGGAAAGCTGGATTTCAAGTGCATACAAAGCCACCCTGGTTTAAGCTGGACTGTTTATCAGCTTTTCCAGCATAAAGGCAGCCATGAAAGTGCTCACAGTTTGTACATGAGCCACACTACCTCTCTCCATCTGTCTCCCCACCTATACTACTTAGCTATGACCATTTTGAGAATCTTGGAAACAAATTTTTATAAACAGAAAAGAAAGGATTCTGTAACAAATACTTAATACTTACAATTTTAAATGAGAAGTTACAAAGTGAGTATTTACAAACCGAATCTTCCTTCCTAGGTGTCAGTTTTAACAGTTAAAAAATATAATAGCAAAAATTTCTCACTTAAAAAATTAACAAAAACATCAACAATAATCTGGAATAAACTCAAAAACAATGCCCATGTTGTACATGGAGAAAGTGCAGGACTGTACTGAGGGGTAAAGTAAAAGTGTGAAAGTAGAGACATCAACCTTTTGTATGGAGGAAAGCAGTTTTAAAGATGTACGTTCTCCTAAAGATAATTCAAAATTACTAAAAAATCCCATGACAACACTTATCTGTTTTTTTTAACTTGAAAAAATTATATTAGAATTCTTCAGGAATAATAAAGTCATAATACAAGCCAAGAAATTTAGGGATCGAAAAAAGAATCAAAAAATTCGCACTGTAATATATTAAATAAATTTTTACAATATGTAAGATATAGTGCTAGAGTAAGAAAGTAAGATTGACAGAAATAAATCATGAGCTCAAAAATAGACTCTAGTATACATAAGTATTTTTTACAGGTGGGATTTCAAATTAAAAAGCAAAGTATGAATTTAATAATTGTCTTGTTACAATCAGAGAATACTTGGAAAAAACAAATTCTATTCCCGTCAAAATGACCACAAGAAAAATTACAGAAAATGATGCAAATATTAGAAAGTACTAATAAGAGCAAATACAACTCTTTGCTCATATCAATTCAGCTTCTCCTCACTGTAACAAGTACCATTATCATCTCCATCTTAGAGATTAAAAAAACCTACAGAAGAAATTTATACCATTATAAGAAAGCATTTCTAAGAATAAAACCCAAAAAGAAGACATTTACTATCTTAAGATTATTTTGGGCCACAACAATAATGAACCTACTGAACAAAATGAAAGGCAAGAAATGACAAGTAAAAGCTCTCTGATACATGTTGATGAAGACAAGGGGTTAATTTTCATAATACACATTGAGCTGTCACAAAGCAGCAAGAAGCTCCCCCACTTAAATGTTTGCAAAGGACAAAAGGGATCATTCACTTTTCAAAAGTCAGATGGCTAATGAGTGAAAAATGCTCAAAACCTCACTGGTCATCAAGTGCAAACTAAAATAATGAAAATCATTTTGCTCGTCATATTGGCAAATATGTTTAAAAGATATTATAGCTAGTGTCCATCTTTGAGACAACAAACTGTGAGTGATCTTTTGGAGGATGACATGTCAATGGATATGTAAACTCTGAAAAACGTGTGTGCACACAGGCTGAACTCCACTTTTAGGAATCGTTACATTTAGAAAAAATCAGTTCAAAAAGATGTACTCATCAGAACATTTGCACAGCACTGTTTACAATGGTGGGAAGAAATGCTGAAGTGAAAACATATCCAGCGATAGAGAATTGGTTACATAAGTTATTCTACATCTTTTCATGCCCCACAGGAGAAGGAATTTCAAGATTCACTTGAAAGCATCCTGTGATGTATGAAGTTGTCACATCCAAGGACTAAATTTCCAGAAACCTTAGCTAAAGGAATACTCATACAAGATCACAGGAATGTTTGTACAAGAAGGATGCCAGTCAAACACCCTTTCTGACAGTGGAAAATGGAGAAAACTTAAGTGTTCACCATCAAGACAATGATGCGGTAAATCACGGAGAGCTGTGGGCACTAAAGTTGCAGCGTTTCAGCGTGGTCCAAGGCCTTGTCCACAGTACTCTCCCACGAAAGGTGTCGTTACACAAGAGACCAAACCTGCACATCAGGAGACCCCTTTACTCTATCTGAAAGGACCGGGTGAGTCTGGAGTGGGAGGAGGTCTATGATATATACGTTAGTGAATAAACCGAGCTACAGAAAACATATAGTATGGCCTTATTTTTCAATAAAGCATATATACACACACATATACATAGATTTCTCATATACGTGTATGTATGTGTGTATATATATATGACAAAGGCATAAAGGTCATGAAATATATACTCCACATTGTCAGCAGCTTTTACTCTCAGGAAAAAAGGGGAAGGGAAGTAGGGGACTTTCGGTACCACCACAGTTCTCTTTTCAGAATTTCAATTAAGTATACTTGGAATTTACTTAAGTACAAAGTAAAATGGACGATGCCTCCACAAAACAGAATGCTATACTGGTCATTAAAAATCATGTCAGGGGAGATAGAATATTGTAGAAAAATGTGTAATAAGCCGAATGGAAAATGGAGGTCTCCACACAGTAAACAGGCACACAGTGCTCGCTGGTTTTTATGACAGAGCTGATACACACTGATGAAAAGAACAGAAAATAGATGTTAAAGTGTTAATTATTATCTTTGAGTACTGGGACCAGGATAGACCCTTTTGACTCTTTTTTCAGACTTTTATATTAAATACACATTATTTTTCATCTGAAAAATGCATTTTTAGATGTCTAGTACCACACATTGGAAAAAATACATGAGTAGTTACAGAAACAAATAACTAGGAGACACCGCAGCACCGTCACACAGTGTAGAAAGGGCGATCCTGAATAACACCACGCAGTTACATAAGGACCCACAAAGTGAGAGCACCCGCTGTAACAGGACGTGGCTCTCTTCCATTTGTCAGTTGTGTCTTCAGGGCTGAGGCATTTCTGAGCACGGCCAGTGTCAGTGCTGGTGTCTGGATGGATGCCACTGGAGGTGAGGGCACCTGCAAGCCGAGAGGAAGAACAGAAGTAATCCTCTGTTTTTTCTGTCTTGTTTCTTTGTTACTTTTAAAGAGAGGCGTAAATAAGATAAACTGAATCTTCCTTACTGAAATTTCAGTAATGAAGCCATTTTTAAAGTGTTCACAACTTATATTCTGCCTATAACTGTCTTTTCAAAAAAGCCTCATATTTATTAAATGTTAATTAACTCAGTTAATTAACTACATGTTGAAACCTTTTAAAAAACATGAAATGCACTACGTGAAAGCACCACACATGCAGTGACTAGCTCAGCTGTCTTTACGGCAGTGCAGTCAGCCCCCACCATCCTGAGACCCTGAACTCCTGATGCTGGGAAGAGAGCACGCTGCTTCCTCAGATGGAGAGAAACGGTAAAAGCATTTTCTGAAATCTACAGCACTGACAAAACATAACTGCTTAATCCCAGGCTCCTTGGAGGCTGTCATTTTCCGTTTCTGGCCAACACCCGTCAATGAGCAGAACCACCCCATTCCCGAGTCATGGGACTCACGTGGGCAGCAGTTTTGGAGAAATTTCCAGTTATAGAATGTTAACCAACTATACATAAAACTCTGAAAAAGAAAAGATGCAATACTCAGATTTTGGAAGACACTCAATATATTCTCCTAAGTCTTAGTATTTGGAAAGGCTGGGCTTCTCCTAAGCCACTTATTTATTTCACAGCCAGTGAGCATCTCCCACAAACCCTGCTTCCCTGTGTGTGCTGGGAGCCTCAGGCACATTGATGCTGTCTATCTTATAAGTCACAAGGCAGAGGCGTGTGTCTCACGCCTGCAACTCTCACACAGGCTCAACTCCAAGCCTCAATTTGTGAACTTGGCCCCATTTTCTCACCTGTTTATTTGGTATCTGTTCTTCTGTAAGCTGCCTGAAGTGCTTCTTGGAACAAGTCAGAAGAATGAGTGGGTAGAGAAATGGACAGATGGACAGGTGAGAGATGGGCAGACAAACAGGGAGACTCCAAGAGAAGGGGAGCAAACAAAATTTCCTATGCAAAACCCTCTTCTAGTCAAGGAAGAAAACCATCACGAAGAAGTGTGAAGAGGCAGGTGGCTTAGGACTGTTTCCTGGATTCCATCAAAAGTCACACCACGTGATGAGAGGGTAGAAGTATAAATAATAAAAGAAAAAAAGCATGCATGTTTGAAAAATATATCCATATTATGTACTTTCTAAAGAATAGATTTATATCAGCAAGGCCCAATAACACAATCCTTGGGTATTTACAGAAGTGAGAATCCCATCTCCAATCCGCAAGACATCCCTTCGGAGTACTGAGGGTCTACACGGTGCAATCATAAAGCCGTAACCGCAAAAGCTGTGCTATCCTGCACTTACGAGGAACGAGCAGCTGTGCTTGGCCTGCCCACGCGCGTCGTTTACAACCCACAGCACCTCTACAGGGGAGGGATGACTAGCGAGCCCTGTCTCTGCAGGAAAGAAAAAAGTCCGGGAGAGGCTAAGCCGACCTACAAGTTCTCCATTTCACAGGACTTGTCACTCCAGAGCAGGACTCGAACTCGGCCCACGTTTGTAACCACAGTACTACCGTAATTTATGTGCTTTTTGTGTGTATAATACATTTGTTTCTGGCATGAAAGTGTATTTAATAAATGATCGGTTGTCTTGTATATTTCATTAGCTCACAATCTTTATATTTTTGAATTGTACTCTTCCCCTGGAGAAATGAACGGAAAGAGCAGTGGTCAGAATGAGGTGGGGCTTCATTCTTTATCTGTTACCTCATCTCATCCAAGTCCCCAAGCAGGGAGAAGGAGCAAATGTTCTCTTCATCTTTTAAAGAGAGGGCTCCAGTGATGGTGATTTACTCAACTCCAAAACTAAGTCTGGGGGAAGGGCACATGCAGCAACGAGAGCAGTATCACCTGTAGGAAGGCAAAAAGAGCTCAGGGGATGGCTCAATGGGTCAGCCTGATTTAATTTCAATTGATAATTCAATAACACACTCTAAAAATACTAGCATGCAATGGATTTGCTCTTTCTTGACATCTAGCAAGTTTCCACAGCCGACATGTAACATTATCATGAACTAGTGAAAAGAAGAGTCCACAGACAAGGAAAATCAATGCCACAGGCAGGCTGAAACCCAGGCTGGAGGAAAGGAAGAGAAAGGGCATATTTAAGAAGAGGGGAAAGTCTGGGAAAAAGACATCATCACAAGGACTCTCAAGCGTCATCCAGCAATCATATAATCATTCTTTCAAGAGAGAGTTACTTAGGTCCTATTTTGTGCGAGATTTTACAAAGGACAAAGAGAGACCACAGTGTCCATGGTGGCAGCAAGTTGCGGGCTATAATACAATTCTAATCTTGGTACCTTGCACAATTGTCCTCAGTATAAAGGCAAAAATTAAAGTAAAATAATACTATGTAAACCATACACATTGCTGAAATAAATTAAAGAAGACCTAAATACCTGGAAAGACAAACCACGCAAATTCCTGGATCACATGACAATATTCTTGGGATGGCAGTGCTCCCCAGAGTGAAGCACACATAC
This sequence comes from Vicugna pacos, assembly GCF_048564905.1. Classification (NCBI taxonomy): domain Eukaryota; kingdom Metazoa; phylum Chordata; class Mammalia; order Artiodactyla; family Camelidae; genus Vicugna; species Vicugna pacos. Next base: position 4,008,321 of record NW_027328783.1, read on the forward strand.
AACGTGGTCTTGATCACAATCCCAGCGGGCTCCTCAGCAATAACTGACTAGCTTCTGCTACAATTCATATGGGAATTCGAGGGTCTCAGTAACCAAAACGTACCTGAAAGAGTAGAACAAAGTGAGAGGACTTGTAATTCTCAATTTCAAACATTACAACTGTATCTACAAGTGAGATTAGAGGCCATTTTTAAGGTATTATTGTGTTTATCCTTATTTTCTAAATTCTGTACAACGAATATACCTGTTAGAATAAGAAAAATAAAAACTAAAGTATCTTTTAAAACATGCACACCGATTCATTCATTGGGGAAAATTATTTTAACTATAAAGAGGTAAACAAATATCTAGTGAAAAAGGACTACTTAAAAACAAGTCTGCATTTACAATTTTCATAAATTGAAAACTGAAAAGCACAAACACATCAAATTTCTAGGGAGACTGGTGAAACATATTAATAATTATTTTCAAAAATTCTAATTGCACAATGAAAACACAAGAAAGAGAAAATCGTGATTGACAGGAAACTGCGAACACGTGGAGAGCAAAGGCCTTGAAATCAGTGTTCCTTTAACTCTGCTACTAGCTCAATAGGAGAGGAAATTCCTCACTGAGGGGACAGTGGAATCCCATGCATAAGATAGGATACACAGTACAAACTGCAGTAGTATCGGGAGTGAATATGTTAGAAGAATTCTGAAGTTACAACATTGCTGAAAAACTATAAAAACACTGACAGACAGATTAAAACACACAGTCATACATATTATATAGAAACATGAACTCTGCTCCCATGTTGCATAGAAATACAAACATATTTGTTCATTTATGGGCACTGATTACTTTATCCCAGGTAGAATATTTCAACTAAAACAAATAATCAATATTACACTCCTATTGTCAAATGTACTTGATAACTTACTCTGCTATGTAACCATATGTGTCTAAGGTAGATCTAAAATTAGTGAAAAAGAGCTTTGTATGGTTTCTTGAATTCTTCTCAAAATTCCAAGCTTAATTTTAAAATAGATCTGAGCAGTATTTCTATATTATCTTTTCCCTTGTGAAATGAACAACACAGTCTGCTGTCAAAATTCTGTGCTTACAATGATTCACGAGCACCATATCCTCACAAAACTGCTGGACAGCAAGTCACTATCCAGACACTGTGACCAAATAAATGAAACAGAAGGAAGACAGTGATCCTATTCTGGAGGGCTTATAGTCTGTGTCAACACTGGGGTTTTTACTTGATTGGTTTGATTGGGTAGCAAAATAAAATCAATCAAGTACTTTCTTTGAGCATTCTATAAGTCATGACTGTTTTTAGTGTCATTAGCAGGAAAGACTTAAGCATGACTTGGTTAGGTCAACTAGCAACAATCATCACTGGAGAGTGAGTAATAAAGAAGTTAACTGATAGCAATGCTTCTGCCTACATGAGACCTAAAATAAATCTACACTGATATCCGAAAGGAAAATAAGGAGATGAGGTCCCCAATGAGAAAACAAACTAACAAGAAATCAAAAAATGAAAGTCATTTTCATTAACGATTCCAGGCAGTAGTGGAGCATGGTGGTGAAGATCACAAATGCTGGGGACAAACATGAGGGTCTGAAATCCCACAGCACTAGGTAGATGTGACACTGACATTTCAGTGAAATTTTCTGCATCTCAGTCTCCTATCCATAGACTGGGGACAACAACTGCACCCATCTCCTATAACGGTCCTAAGAATTAAGTTATTTTATATATAAAAGCTTAAATAAAATACCTCAGAGTTTAAATAATACCCCAAAAGCACAAGAAACAAAGAAAACAGAGACAAATTGCAGTTCATCAAAATTTAAAACTTTGCTTCAAAGGGCACCATCCAGAAAGTGAAACAACAACACAGAGGAGAAAATTTTTTCAAATCACTTATCTGGTAAGGAATTTGTATCTCAAAATGAAGAAAAAAAAACCCTACAACTCAACAATAAAAAGGCAACTCAATTAAAAGGTTAATAAAGTATCTGAAAAGGTATTTTTCAAGGAAAATATACAAATGTCCATAAAGCACAATGTAATGATGTTCAATAGCATTAGCTGTAAGGGAAATCAAGTCAAAACCACTAGGAGAAACCGCTTCACACTCACTACAATAGGGTATAATAAAAAAAAAAAGCGTAACAAGCACTAAAGAGGACACAGAGGAAGCGGAGCACGCAGCCCTTGCTGGTGAGGATGTAACACAGCGTGGCCACTTTGGAAAACAGCCTGGCAGGGCCTCAGAGAGTTGAACATTTCGTTTCTGACTTACCCAGCAATTCTGCTCTCTGGGCACACACGTAAGAGAACTGAAAACAAATATCCACATAAATAATACCACATGAGTGTTCACGGCGACATTACTCATCACAGCCAAAAACAGAAACAACCCAAATGCGTATCACCTGATGAATGGGTAAACAGTGGGGCCCAGCCATAGAGTGGAATGTTATTCAGCAATAGCATAGCATAGAATAGTGACTAAGGCCACAACATGAGCAAATATTGAAAACGTTACTCAGTGTGAAAGAAGTCAGTCACAATAGACGTTTCCACTTATATGAAGTGACTCGATTTACATGAAATGTCCAGCACAGGCAAATCCACAGAGAGAAAAGTGGCTCCTTGGGGCTGGGGGAGGATGGGGAAGATGGGAATGTCTGCTTATGCATACGGGGCATCCTGTTGGGGGGATGAAAATGTTCTAAGATTGAATGGGATGCACAATTCTGGGCATAGAGTAAAAACCGATGTACATTTTAATGGGTGAATTGTATTAAAACTCTTAAGAACAAAAGGACCTTGGGCCAGTATCTTCCATAGTAAATGCAAATTGCTAACTTTTATTAGAGGAAAAAGAAACTGCTCTCAGCATGAAAGCAGGAGATCAGCAAATGTGAGTTAACCGAAATTGGACAAGAGCATTTCACTTGAAACAGTTGCTGAGTGTACACGAAATATTCAGAAATAGGAAAATCACCTTGACATCACGAGGAAGCATTCTGTTTCAAATACAGATCAAGGATTCGGCAAGCCCAGCTGCCAGAAATGACCAGAGAAGAAACCTGGTTTATAAAACTAGCACCAGAGACAACAAGGAATGGTGATGAGGAAAGCAGGCGGCAAATATCTGGAACAGTTCACTACAAATAATTTCTCCACCAAAAATTGAAAAATAAAATGAAAGTGATGAAATGCTCTGTTGACATCTCGAGAATGGGCTTCCTTCGGTGCTCGACTGTTCTGTAACCCCGATTGAGAGACTAAGGAGAATCAGCATGGCTCCTGGGGGTCCCCAAGTGACTGCCCACCAGCACGCTGACCACCATCACATCTGCCAGGTTTGAATTGCAGAGAAGAGACCAAGTTCTGAAAGGCACAGGAAATATTGACAAGGGAAGAAAACGCTGAGGTCAGTCCTGGGACAGAGGCCCTCTGAGCAGAGGCCAGAAGGCTGCAGGTGAACTGCAGTTGACCTGGGGCAGGAAGGGATCACGGGGGAGCATATCTCAATTCTCTTCTGTCTCTGCCTCCGGTAGGAGAGATAAAGCCTGCATCCTTCTCACCTGGAACTGTGGGTTCTGGCTGGAAGACGTCTTACCGACACGGAATGATTATTCAAGACTCTGTGGAAAAAGTCAAGAAGTCGAGAGGGATTAGGGAGCCATCTCCATGAGCCTCTCAAATGCTCCCATATTTATAGGGTATAATCAAAGGAAAACTTCGTTAACAGTTGTGAGATAGTAAGGAGGAAATTCGGGAAAGACAGGATGAGGCAGAGATTGTAGAATACACAATGAGTACAAAGGATTAGTGTATCTTTAGGGAAGTCATGGGGTGAGGGGAACAAGATACATTTTTAGATATGTTCATTAAAAAGCAGACCACCAGACCAGCCAGGTCCTTGTTTTGGGGATAATACATTATCTAACAACACACAAGCCCAGCGTTTATAGCTGAGGGTCTCGGTCCTTGCTTTACAACCAGCAGAGTGCTATCTAAAACGTCAACTACACAAGCAAAGCATTGTCTCTGCTTTTTAAGGCAAGGAGTCTGGAGTGAGGATGCACAGGAACTTGCTTGTAAAGCAGTATCAAAGCATATTTTTTCTTCTTAAAATTCAGAGGCGACTGGTGTGTGTTACAATTTGTTAACCCAATCATCTGCTTCCACATGGAACCATTATGGAGGACACCCTAGGATGAAAATCCTGGATGTGGGTCTTTTCCTGCCATCTTCAGCCACTCTATCAGGGTCTAGGCACATCCGTGAATAACGATCCTACAGTACCACTCACTCTCTTAACTCCTGGTGATTGAAACTTAATTTTAGCTCTACACAACTTAACGTAGAAAAGTTTCAGCAATAAAAGATATAATATTCCATTTATATCTCATCATATTACTGATTTTCTGATTGCTCTAAGCTGCTTCTACTTGGTAAAGCACCTCATTCTGAAGCTGAATTCAGTAATTTCCATTGTGCATTTCTAGCCAGTTTGGGCTCGCTAACTTCTTTTGGTCAAATATCGATATACTTAATTGATTTCTTTGTTTATCAATTTCAACCAGGAGGAGAGGGAGTGTCACTCTTTTCCTCAGCCCACCCTCAACTCTTTTCCCATCAACTCAGGCCTCCTGAAAACAAAACAAAGTATTTTTTTCCCTTGTACTCTTTCCACAAACACAACAGGAAACATCAGCCTGGAGAAAGAATTCAACACAAATGTTAAAACAAAAATCTATAAACCTGAAACAATACCATCTCCGAATCATGATACACAATGACATGAGATTAAGTGCGTCAGGCACAAAGCATGAGGGAGCCTGACTACCTGATTTCTATTCTTCAAAGGAAGGAAGGTTTTCGTATTTTTTATTATCATTCTTGGTCATTGTTTCTGATTATGCCAAAAAATAATTTATGAAATATTTATGCACTGCAATAACTGATTTTTATTGTATCAAATTTAGAAGGCATTCAGAGGGGATAGGAAAACCCACCTCTGTAAAAAATGCAAAATTTCTTCCCCTGTTAAGAACACGTATACAAAATGCAACAGAGAATTCAAATTCTTGTGGAGAGGAGCAAAAGACACAGAATCAAATCAAAGTCATTACAATGAGTCAATTTAAAATTCACTGGACAAACATGCTCAATGCATACAAATAATTTTAAAGGCACACTGCAAACCATTCACTTAACGATCTGCAGGCTAGAGGAAGAATTTCACTCTTTAACAGACAACAGAAATCAATAGGGTGCCCCACCAAACAAGGAGCAGTGAACAATCAGGTTTTTAACAGTTCTGAGAAATCAGCATGTTCTAAAGATCAAAATCCAGAAATTTTAAACATTCATTCAAACCACAATGAAAAAAGCACTTAAAGAAAAAAAAAAAAGAAAGTAAGCACATAGATCATTGCAACAGAACAATGAGAATTTCTTGTACCGCTAGAAGAAAGAACAGGATATAGCCTTTTACTTGAAAAGAGACTACTTTTAAAAATAACTGCTAAAACACATTTCATCATTCATGTTGCATTTAAAAATCTGAGGTACATGTATCTGATCAGAAAAGCAATTCTGAGTAATAGTATGTTACAATTCAGTGCCAGTTTGCTTTAGAAGAAAAGAGAAAAGTTACTGTTTCTAATTCTGCACAAAGTTTAAAGAACCTCCCTGCCTCTATCTCCTCCCATTTCCTAATCTCATGCTCCCTAATCCTTCTGAAACAAGTATGAGAAAGTCTTATTCCCAATATGCCAAATGACAACTGAATATCAATTTATTAGTGTAAATATATGCCAACACCTTGAAATGGAGGAGAAAGGTATCAGAAGTCTATATGGAATTTCTTTCTACCTTCCTGAAATCACACACACCAACGTTCACACAGACACAGACACAGACACAGACACATACCCCCTGGATTACTGGGCACTTCACAAGCTTAGTACTTACAACTTGTAGAAGGTAACTTTGTAGTTACTTTAAAATACAAAACTCTCAGCTTTTGAAAGCCTTCATCATCTGCTAAACCATCTAAATATCAAAGAGACCCAATTAGCCTTCTCTGTAGAATGTAATTTCCCTTGATGGCAAAACAGTCTCTAAGAAGTACTGGATCAAAGATTCGTGTTTATCACTATCTATGATCGTTTTTAAGCACATTAACAGATTCAGAAATGTATGTCTCAAAAACATTTATTCCTATTGAAATAGTATACGTGTTCAATTGTCTATACAGTGACTAGGTCCCATGATGGTGTTTAAGAGCTATTTTGTGTATAGCAATATTTACCTTCAAGTGCAGAAAAGGAGGGTGTGTATTACTCAGTTGTAGAGCACCTGCTTAGCATGCACAATGTCCTGGCTTCAGTCCCCAGTACCTCCAAAAAAAAATAAATAAAAATAAGTGCATATTTAAAAATAAGAATAAAGTTATAAAAAATGCAGACTAAAAACCACTGCAATCTAGGTGCTACAATTATACTAAAAAAACAAGTGTTTCTATCAAATATTAACTATATGCCAATCACAGAGACAACCAAAAGTCACACCTGAAGCATCATGTGTGATTCTCAGCAACCCTACTAAGTAGACACGGATGAGAAACCCGGCTCTGCGGATGAGGAGACGGAGCTCGGAGGAGCCGGGGACGCTGACTGTCCTGCTCCCCGTGACACCGCGTCAGCCCAGGGCAAGCGCTGACAGAGCTGCACTGAGGGGACACCCAGCTGCATGGAACCTTGGGGCACTGGGGAGTCCCAGAAAACACTAAAAACTTTTCAGTGAAAAACCAGCTAAAATATATTACACTGTGCTGCATCCTTTAAACAGGGAAAGTGACTGAGACCTTTTTGATGCCTCCGTGTCCTTTCTGCCATTATCAGTTACTTGCCCTCACAGTGCGACCAGTGATGATCTGGACCCCATATGAAGTGCACTCAGATGGAAGAGCTTTTAAAGCTGGTTTATGAAGTTTGTAAGACTGTCTATGACTCACAAAGGCGGTCATTCATCACTTCTCTCCGGTGTGGACGTACCACCTGAAATCACTCCTTTCTGCTTTTTAAAATCCCTTCATCTACTCCAGACTTTTCAACAGCAAAGAAGTAGCTCAACCACAGACAGTGGACAGCTTTTCACCAAATGGACTCGAACAGCCCATCTGACAACCTGGAAGCCCTTGTCTTCTATTAAACCCACTTCCAGGTACTTCATCATTTTCTGATTGGTGGACTCGGCCTCTGACTGGCCTACTCAGAGAGCTCCCAACCTCACATCCAGGGGTGGGAGAGGACCATGCTGTTGGGGGAAATCAGTGAGGAAGCTGGACATCCTCCAGCCACGTCTGCACGGGTAGAAGTGCCTCAACGTGCTCAGAAATTATACCGTCATCATCCCTGGGCTCCCATGGACTGGTTTCACATTAACCAAGCTCATGAGACACTGATGCAAGAAAACCAGAAACTTAAATTTTTAATGTAACAGAAGACGTGAATCTATGAACCAGACTGAAATATCAGAGTTCAACCATGAGTACATTTTCTCCTCCACGGCCCAATCACGGGCAGGCAGTCACATGGCAAGCATGGACAGAAACGGAGCAGGAAGGGTTTCTAGATTAATTCAATGGACTATATTTCTATTATACGAACAGATCTACTGCCCAGAAGTCAATTAACGCCAATCACGGTGCACTCTCCGTGGACAGCGGCAAGACATGACTATGAGCTCCTGTGTAACACTCCATTCCCTGTCCTTTCTAGGCTAACTGATGCACAGAGGTATAAAGATTCAGGGATGTCGATAATGCTAAACACCCAAAGCCCATCTCTGGGAGCCTCAAAACCAGACATCCAGGGTTTAAATACCAGCTCTGCCAATTACTAGTTCTGTGATTTTGCCAACTTAATTACCCTCTGTGTGCCTCAATTTCCACACTGTAAAACTGGGATAACAATCAAACCTTCCTTACTCGCTTGTTGAGAAGATTGAAGGATTCATTTCTGTAAAATGCTCAGAAAAGAATGTAGCACATTTTGGGTGTTCAACAAATGTCAACTTAATATCAAATTGTTTTACAAGTCTCCCCTCTAATCATCTTATCTGTTTCCTGGCTAGCCTAAGTCCCAAATAAAATCCTTATTTCTCCTTTTACACACTCTTGGGGAGCACTCTTATGTTCCATCCAACCACCTGTTTAAACTGAGGGAGTGGATGTCTCCTAACCACTCCTCTGGGCCATGGAGGGTGCTTCTCCCTTCACACCCCTGGCCCCTGGCCCACAGCTAGCACTCATTACACTAACAGAGTGAGGTGTGAGTCCGGGGAGACAAGCAGGGCATGTGAAACCCTTCCTTTCACTCCAGTGTTGGTCACCATTGGGAAGCACGTGGGATGCTCAGCTCCATGTCAGGAAAGCCCTGTGCATGAAAGGGCAGGTCTTCTCAAGGGAAGGCTCGCTGTGGCCCAGAGCTACATGGGACAGGGTGAGTCTGTATTTCTGGGACACAGTATCATGACACGCATTTTCCCACAGCCTTGAAGTTCATGGAGAACGTGGCTTCATCAGTAACAAAGAAGACATTTATTGCCTGTATACTCTTTTGTGTCATCTCTCAGTAGGCTGCTGGAGACAACATATGTATAAGTATTGGATCTCCTTAAACCCCAAAATATATGAAGTAACAAATAATTCTGTGGCTTAACGTTGGTTTAGGGCGACTGTGTAACAGTTCTGACTCTGCTGATGCTAAATTATGGGTATAGGAACTATGGAACCTCCTCAAATATCTTTCATCATAAAACCATCTCTTCTTATTTTCCTGTTTCTTAGTAATTGCCAAAGACTCTCAAATGATGGCTTCACACAAAACAGCAGCTAAAGTTTAAGAGCCCTCTTGACATACACACTGTGGTAAACACTGCACATAATTTCTAATTCTCACAATTCTACAAATCAGATACGAATGTCCCCATCTCACAGACGAGGGAAAAACTCAAAACGAACTGACTCAGGCTCAAGTGGCTCAGTGGCAGCGCGTGCAGGCAAACCATATCAAAAACTACACCCCTTCGTATATGTACCAAATCTCCTACCACCAATTAACACACAGCGGCGGGGTCAAAACTCAGGGAACTCAATACACTTTTCACCTTTAAGGTCCTCCAGATGCTGCTTCTAGCTGTTTTATAAAATCCCGGCTCACTGGTTTCTAACACTAGAAGAAAAGCCCGATTTTGCTATTGTTTGCACAGCAAGTCTGAAATGTTCACAGTGAGATGACAGAATAAATCTAAGATATAAGCAGAATAACTTTTCCAGTTAGACAGACATAATGGACATTGGGCTATTCTGAAGCATTAAGTAAAGTAATCAAAATAAAATAACGTTGTTTAAGCCTCCTTTTACAAACAGGAAAGTTAAGACTGTAAGTAGGTGCAACAGTGCCACCTATGGGTAAAATGACCTTCCAGGTTACCAGGAAAGATGCAACACAAAAATTGCCTGTAGGATCAGTAACGAGAATCAGATAAATAAAACTTATATAGCACATGCTGCACTTTGATTCGGGGGAAAGGAGGGATATTCAGTATTTAATCTGATATTGCTAATACTCCTGAATATAAACAGAAGATATAGGCTCATGGAAACTCATCTTAGAAGAGGAAAGAATCCAGTTCAGCCACTTCATTTTACAGGAGGGGAAACTGAGACATGGGATCTGTCCTCCTGGCAATCAGCAGCAAAGCTCTCCTATGCCTCATGTCTTGCACTGTAGCAAAAACCAACAGATCTGTACTAGGCCTATATTCATAAAATTCACGTTTGTATTTTTCCAACAGTAGGTTATCTAAGTATCTTGCAAAATACTAAAAGAGCCAGGATATCATACAATTTTGTTGCCATACAAAAACATTTATTTACATAATAAAACAGCATGAGCTTTATTCTCTCTATTAAAAAAGTGACATGTCAAATCAATGTTTTGATATTTTAAACCTGTTAAGAATGTGGAAAAAAATCAAAATTTTCTTTAATCACAAAATAGAGGAGCTTATTCCCTGAAAATGATCAATATGGATTTTACTAAACTTAACGGATCTGGTCAGAATCCCACGAATTTAAATGTCTGAGTGGATGGTTACACGGCAACATAAATTCTGATTTGTAACAATACATATTCTGTGTAAATAATCTTCAAGGTCATCTGATTAAGGCAATTTAACTAGTCCCTGTCGCACTAGAATGATACAGATTTCATTAAAACTTCATACTACACCAAAAAAAAAAATGAATCCTTGTTACTTTAAAACATATTCAAATATATCATACAAATACATATTGAATATGTATCAGAAATAAGCGACACTCTTTAGTATTCAGAGTTGATCCTTCTAAAATATCTGTCATTGTGACAGCACACTTTTATTAAGCACCTCTTGGGTTCTTTGTATACAAGGCATCTATCTCTCACAGTCAGACAAATTAAACGATATTACTCAAATTTCACAAATGAGGAAATGTACTTAAGCCATGAAAATAAAGTACATATTCATCAACAGGAAAGAAAAGAGTAAAGACTTTTCTTACAATATTCACTGACAATCTTTTCTTCCATATTAAAACTACATAAAACCAATTCAGTCTTTGTAAGTATTTCTGTCAAAAAGGGCCACAAGAGAAAAACAAGCAACATCATTAGCATTGGTTGGACTTTAAGAGCTCACTTCTCTTTTGCACTATAATTATTTTTAATGTTTTGTTTTTAGTGCTTACAGAGCACTAAAATAAAAAAAATAACTTTTTATGTAATTACCTGAGAATTAAAAATTTGTGAAAATGAACAATTTTAATTTCTGCCACTCTGTCTCAACTTCTCAATGGTGTCTCTCCTTTCAAGGCCTCATCAGTCTGAGATCACTAAACTCGGCCGTTTATGGAGTCACAGGTGTTCGGGTAACCACTTAACGGGAGGCTGATAAGAGGAGCAATTAAGAATGCATTCTGTGCAGCCTGGGTTCCAGCACCGAGCTAGCCACAGCCTGCTGCGTGTAATTTGGGACAAGCTGCTCCATCTCTCAATCCCTCAGCTGCAAAAAAGGAGACACTGATACCTACAATCAAACACCTGCTATGAATTAAAACATGAGGAAAACATTTTAGCCTTAGGTAGGTGTCCACTCACAGTGAGTTTGGTCATTATGATGATGAGGATGGCTGTTAACAAATTAAGCTAGACCAAACAGGAGAAATCCCCTTAAAGGAGAAACATTTTAAGTCAATGAGCATTTCTTTTTGAATGAATTGTAGAATATTCTAATGATTTTTTAATAAACCAAATTTTGTCCATTAATTATAGATTTACAGGTTCATGGACAAGTCTCCAGAAAAAGAATTAGAGGCCTCTTACCTCTGTAAACTAAGAAAGTAAATTTTAACAAAAATCACGGAGGAGATTATACCTCATTTGGGAGAGTAAGTGCTTAACATGCATGAGGCACTCAGTTCAGTCCCCATTAACTCCATTTAAAAACATGGATTTTAGGAAATGGAAAATTAAAGCAAAAAGATGGAGGAATACAGAATTTTTTAGAGACTCATCTCAGATTTAAGATGGGGAAGAAACCATCCATTTCTCAGAAGAAATCTTGAGGACTATGTAAACTGGATCTGAGATGTCTAGTCCTTTAACATTATTCAAGAATTCATATTACCAAGTCTTAAAATTACCTGATAACGCACAGTGGTGATACTGATCATAACAGCTTCCATCACGGATCGAGCTCTGGCTAGGACTGCTCTGTTCTGACATCTCTGCCCCTCAGGCCTCACCAGGCTGAGAGCACTAAATTCGGTCATTCAAGAGCATCTTTTGTAAGTCCTCCATTTGTGCTTCTGACTCTCCCCTCACCAGCTCCTCTGAGGGAAGCACTGTTATCATCTTTCCCACTCACATATAAGGCCACTGAGGCACAGAGACTAAACTCGTTCCAGGTCACATTGGCATTAAAGGAATTCTGTATTTCTGCTGTTTGCTTTTGACAAAGGAATCTGAGATATCAATTCAAGGCAGACTGTTAAATAATCAAGTCTGTCAGGTCTTCACCTCAAAGAGCAGATACTATAAATTCCTGATGTAGGATGAGGCTGCCGCCACAAACTGACTCAGCTTGAAATTAATATCCAAGATGAAGCAGCCGATACACGTAAATATTCACGATTGTCAACTCTGCTCACGGGTCTGGGCCCTTCACTGCCTGAACGGGGGTGCAATCCCCACCCGTGTCTGGGAGAGAAGCGCGGCTCTTCCCCGGCTCACCCAGGCTTCACGGGGTATTTCCCCCCACAGACTGGCCTCAATGATTAAAAGATCTCAAGATTTTTACACCATGCAAATCTAAAAGACATTTCTGCAGATGGAGCACTTTCTCAGGCTTAATTCTTTTTTGCCTACACTCAGCCAGGGGGAAAAAAGAAACATGACTCTACAAAGTCTCTGACCCGCACTACTCACAGGAGTAGAATGGCCAGAGCAGAAGATGATTCTTCACATTGCAGGATGAGAAAAAATTAAAGATGCCCCAACAACAGGCACTCCCAGAGACAGTGCTCAGCAGTCTTCTGCACACTCACGGTTGTGCAGCCCTCATCACCTTCTATTTCCAGAACACTTCATCACCCCAAAAGAATCCCCCTGTCACTAGCAGTCACTCCCTAATCCCCCTCCAACCAGCTCCTTCCAACCATCACCTGCTCTCTGCCTCTGCATGTGCCTATTCTGGGCTTTTCATATCACTGAAATCAACAATATGTGGGCATTTGTGTCTGCTTCCTTTCAATGAACATGCTGTTATCAAGTCTTGTACATTTTGAAGTGGTATCAGCATCTCTTTCTTTTTTTTTTTTTTGAAAACGTTAAAGATTATTAGAAGGTGGTAAGTACTATCAAAAAGAGTAGAGTGGAGCATAAGTGATTGGGTTTCAAAGGGAAAAGTGTGGGTTGAACAGTCAAAGTGGACTTCCCAAAACAGGTGGCATTTTTCATTTTCCTCTTCTTTTTTGTCTTTTTTATTCACTCTTACGTGTGAATAATGTTCCACTATATGGAGATACTACATTCTGTTCATCCATTCAGCAGGTATTTATGGACGAGGCCAGAAAAATGAGTGTAAGAGGTGACTAGCATATATGGCATTGAAGCAAAGGGCAAAATGTGCTTTCAAAAAAATCCAACAAAGAGAGGCACAAGGAAATTCAGTCTGTTTCTGAGCAAAGTGCTTGCTTGCTTCGGCAGGACTACCGTGCAGGGCTGGGGTGGATATTGGCAGGAGTCACGGTGAGGGAGTTAACTAAGACTCCCCACTGCAAGCAGCTCAGCCAATCCTCCTCCCTCATCCTGTATTGTTAGAGAAATGTTTCTAGGTTACTCTTATTTCAAGTAATAGCATTTTAACTGCACATCTGATCATCTCCATCAGACCACATTATCTCCAAGCCACAGAAAATCATTCACTGACTGGAGCAGCTCCAGGACATAAAGGTGAATGATCAGGGAGTCCTGCAGCATTCCAGCCTGCAGGCACAAACCCCACATGTGCCCTGGTGATGTCCAGAAAATAAAATGCATGGAAATTTCTCACTGCTGGCACACGACATCTGCCCTCAAATTGCCCCCAAATCATGCTGGCAAAGCACTACTCAACCCTCTCACTATAAAAAAACCAAAAAGCTAAGAAGGCAAATTTAGGCTCTCCCATTGAAAACCAGCAACCATCACTGCCAGTATCTGAGCAGGAATGCTCCTGACTTCGAAAACCACTGCGCAGATACTTTTCAAACGTGAAACTCATATATGTATTCCAAATAGATGATATTGCAGTAGGATTTTTCTTTTCAAAATTTCCACTTGCAACATTAGCGCAAGAAAATTTATGTTTAGGCTTTAAAAAAATCATTTATCCTCCACTTTCTTAGTTTTGAACTTATTATTATTTTATAAATGGAGTTATGCTGTGTATTATAAACCGTTTGATTTCTGAAAACAAGACCTTTATGACCTCACTATTTCAGAGCAAACTTTAACGATTCTTTGAGAGGTGGGACCTGGGGCGCTCACTAACAGCTCTTTAAATACTGACAAGGATGTGCTATTAAGTAATGCAAAGGCTCTAACTTCACATTAGCTCAGAAAGCAAAGAAACCACACCAAAGACTTCCTTAAATATTTTATATATTCGTATTCTTTTGAATATTAAAATTCTTAAAAGAGGATTTTTTGAAAAAGACAACAGCTGTTTTAAATTTCCTCTCACCAAGAAAGCAATCTTTATCAAGAATAAAAACCCCTATGGAAATCGAAATGACAGGACGTTTCTAGCTAAGTGAACATCCAGATCTGAACACAAACCTAAATCCAATCAGATCTCACTCGAACGAGCTCAACAAAGTCCTGGGCAACCCTGGAAATTAGCTCTTTTGTTCCAAATGTTGGCTGAGCTAAGATCATCAAACAAGGAAGGGAAAGAGAGAAGATGAAAGTCCACCTGGCAGCCTCCATCAGTTTTCTTACAGCCACAAGGTGCCTCAAGGGCGGCCCCGCTAACAAGCCCCCCATAAAGAAAGCCGGCATCCACACTGCCCCTGCCGTCCCCAAGTAGCCCCGATGCCCATATTCCAGCCTGTGAATGGTATTCTTATGATCCCCCAGTTGGTGGCACCCACCCCCTCATCCCCGCTACACACACAGAGCCACGGCAGCCTTCCCAAATCACAAATTTGATTACATCAACCCCACTTCGAATGCTTCAGAGGCTCCCTGTTAGGGTTCTAGCCCCACCCCAGACCCTGCTTGCCCAGCCTCACCTCAGTACACAGGTTCCCAGTGACCTCAGGGGTCCCCTGACATGCTCCTACCTCTCACTTGCCTCCAGGCTCATTTTGACTGTTTCCCAAGGAAGCCTTCCCTCCCTCCAACCTCCACAATTTGTTCCTCTCTTCCTAGAGCTTTCTAGGCTAAGTCAACTTCTGACAATGCTAAGCTCTCAAGAAGCAAATACATTTTGCTTATTATCGTGGCTACACCCTCTCTCCCCTATACTCACAGAAGTGCACGTGTTATGAATAAATGAATGACAGGTTGGATCTCAAAGGGACAGACATACCTGCTCTCGCCCATCCCGATCTTTCTGTCTGTAGAATATCAGAAGCAAAACCTGAAGTACCTTTCCTGAGGGTCACTTTCTGTTGACACCCTTCACTGCCTACTGTGTCAGTTCTAGTAAAACTCAACTTCTTCCAAAGCCCTACACCACGGACTGTCTCCAGTGTCCTCCCGAGCAGGGGCTCCCTCCACCCTGGACTGCACAGGGCACTCTCCCCGGGTCCCCACGCCAAAAGCCTCCAGGCCTCTGCCCGGGCTGCACCTGCGACCTGAGCCACATTCTTGACTCCTTCTCCTGGCTGACTCTTACTCTGTCCTCACAACTGAATTTAGAGCCCATTTCTTCCAGGAAGTCCTCTCTGATAATGTCCTTAAGTCTTGTCTGGGCTCTATCTATAGCGGCAATATATGGAGACCAACTGGGTGCCTGCTCCTAATAAGACCACGAACCCTTGGGGGCCACGTGGGAAGGAGTGAGAGATTACAAGACAGGTGGGGGAATCAGAAAGCAAAAATCACAGCCCAAGTCCCAAATTCAAGGATACTTTCTCAGAAAAAAGTATAAACTATTTCACACGGGTCCAATTTGGCTACTATTTTTGTGGCTTGTGGACAGCAAGAACTTGGTGTTCTAGTCCAAAACCTAGGTTACATGCAAAGAAATGTATATATTCATATCCAAAGGAAACAAGAGCTGCTCAACAACAGTTTGCAGTTAGAACTGAAAGGAACTTTGATAAAGGCAATCTCTCTCTCTCTCTCTTCTTTCTTTTCTGGCATCATATAATTTTAGAAGTATTTGCGTGACTAACAGATGGCTACAGCCCGTGATTCTGCACTGGAGTGTTTGGGGCTGAGGAAGACCAGATTAGATTCACTCTGTAAATGCAATCACACCAACACACTGATAGGTGCCGTGGTGGTGAAACTGATGTTCCAAAGCAGGCAACCTTATTCGGTAAGAGAACTCTAAATAGAAAGGAAGAAATGCAATGTCCTATACTGAATTTCATTTGCTATATGGGCCATTAACTGATAGTATATCTTGACTAATGAAACCCAAAAATAAATTGTCAATGTCGGTTTTCTTCATCTGACCATTTTATGCTAACATCGGATATTAAATCCTCACTCCATACGGAAGCTCAGGCCTATGCTGCAGCACAGTTACACCCCGTGGAAGAAAGCCGACCAAGGGAGAATTGGAGAGTTTCCCTTTAGAAGCTGCGAAGTGTGGTTTTACACCTGTATATCATTTGCAACCAAATCATCGACAATGGAGTTAGACGTTACCTCTGTGGGGCGAAAAGCACAGCATGCTTCAGAACCATCAAAGAACGCTGAGCTTTGTGAAACAGTCCTGAGGCACTTAAATCATACTTTTTCTGAAAGGCTCCAAATCTGACCCACTTCACCATTCCAGGTATAACAGGGAAGTACTGGAAACAGTAGAGAGAACATGCCCTTGAAGTCTGACAAGGCTCTGCTTGAATCCTGCTACAGCATTTATCAACCGCTAAACAAACCAATTCCTTAACCCCTCTGAGAAGGCTTCCCAATCCCCAAAAGGGGGCTGTCAGCGCCCACCTGGGAGTCATGGATGTGAATGAAACACGCAAGTAGGGCGGCCGACTGCTACCTGACACGGGGCCTGGCAAGTTTCCCTCCGCTGCCCTTCTGCCCCTTTAAACTTGCACTGATCCCCCTGGTAAGGATCAAGTCCCCGGAACAGACTGTCCGTATCTTCTCTGTATCCCTGGATACATGACTTACACTTAGGAGGCCAGAAAAACAACTGCCTCCTCCCAAGTCACTAACAATATTCTTAAGAGTCTGGGTATTTTTAACTCTATTTTTCAGGGAGACTATTCCAGAACTTTCCAAGCACCATTCTCCAGGTTGGCTCCCCTCCCAGTGCCCATCCTTCTTACCTCAGATCCTCTGTCTGACTGCCTCCTGTTCATGGGAAAGCGAGTCCGGTAGGGTGGGGACTCCCTAGGCCTCCCTCCCTCCCTCACAGGTGACTGTGAATACCTTCTCCCCACTCCAACTCCAGCTTCTGAGGATTCGAACCTTCCGTATCCTGCAGCCTCTGCACCTTCCTAAGACGATCACGTGGCCAAGACTCTCCCTTTGGATTTCTTTCTGGCTGGCCCTGCTGACCCCCAGGCCCCTTAAGGATAAATGGGATTGCTCTGAAAATGATAAACGCCGCTGGCTGACACACCAAAGCTGCATGGTCTGGGCTTTCCTCCAACCGAGGCACAGCCCTCCCCTCCCTCAGCCTCAGTCTGCAGCTCTCGAGATGATCTAATTCACATGCAAGGCTGTGAACACCAGCTAAGAATGACGACTCCCAACTTGTATCTCTAGTCCAGTTCCTTCACCTGAGCCCCAGTCTCATAGAGCCGAGTGCCTCTTTGAAGTCCTAACTTGGATGAAAAATGGCATCTTAAAAATGCCTCATGTCCACCATTTACTCTGGAATTCGATTCCTGGCAGGTACCTCCCAGACTCCCCATTTTAGTAACAGCCTCAGCACCCACCTAGTTGTCTCAGGTCACATTCAATTTCCACTGTTCCCTCCCCCCGGCCCTGCCCTGGAATCAGTCCTGTTATTTTCGCCAATAAGCTGATCTCAAGTGTGGTTTTGCAGGGACCATGGCCGGAAACACACAAGCTCACAGCATGGTTCACTAACAGTCCGCCGTAGGGTGCTCCCTGGAGGGGGAGGCATCTCCTGCCGCTGGTCACCTCAGAAGGCACTGGATTCTCACACAGGAGGCCCAGGAGAAGGGACTCAAGATTTTCCCGTGGTCTGAGCTTTGAAGGGCCCGAGGTCTGGGGGAGCTCCTAATTAGCAGACACACTTGCCAGTGAGCAGATGAGGATGGGGGAACCCACGCAAGGCTCTTATCACTCCAACTCCTGGGCTCTCGGGAGCCACGGGAAAGACCTGTGTCCAGTGTACAGCCCAGCCATCACAGATCCCAGCCTGCATTTGCCAACCCGGACAGCCTAGACTCCATCTACTTGCGACACTTACTTCTGTTCTGTTCCCCACCCAGAATGTGATGGACTCATTCAGATATTCTGGCCTGTCTCAAGCGAGACAAATTCAGTGAAAAATGAAGTGTCCACATTTGGACCAGAGCATGAAAGGAGAAACAAGGCCTCATGGTCAGCATGATGGTGGTGGCCAAACCCTTCCACCGGGTGAGATGAACCATGGTGAGGGTGAGAATCCAGGGTCCTAGGTCGGCCAAATCATCTTCCTTCACGGTTGTCTGGGGTGTTGGAGACTGACTACCACAAACTAACGACACGGCTGTCAGTGGTGGATGTCAGCTGCAACAGAAACGGATTCAAATCTTTACTGCCAACATGGGTTAAAAGTAAAGGCCGGGGCAGGGAGGTCTGCACGGCTGCTGAGGCAAACCACAGACCCAGCTCTGAATGCCCACTGGCTGGAGCAGAGAGGAAGCTACGGCCCTTTTAGCTGTCCCTGTGTCCAACAGATCCAGGTGAGCCAGCTACTTAGGAGAAGGTCATGTTGTCCTGATACCCAGAAAAACCAGCCTCGTAAAGGGAACAAATAGTGTCATGGATTTTAGACCCAATTCTGCCCCTTTATGAAGGCAAAGTAAAGTAAATGGCACGGGGAAGTTGAATGCAAAAAAAAAATTTAAAGAACCAAACGGTGACCGCTTCCTCCAACAGCGTCCCCTGCAGCTGTCACCTCCGTGGTGGCCACTTCCTCACCAGTGACCGCCGGCCATGAAGCGCCGTCACGCCCGTCACACAGCGACAGCCAGGAACCGCGTGCCGAGCACGTTTGTGTAAAAGCAGGAATCGAGCAAAATGCTGCAGAGTTTGACCTTACAAGTTTAAATACTCCATGAAAAGAATCCCTGAGCAGCCGACTAAATCAATTCGCATCTTACTTCTTCAAAACAATCAAACAAATTTAATAAGGGCGCATTTGTCACCAAATAAAAGGAGGACCAAACATGTTCCTCAAAGCAAGGATTTTAACAGGTATCTAACACCAGTGGGTAATGTGCTAACAAAGCAAATATTCCAAAACATTAGAAAATACAAAATGACTAGGATAATACATGGATCAAGACAGATATTAAGATTTTGCTTTTTAAAGCGATGGAGACAGTATGGAGGGCAATCTGGCTATTTCCAATGCAGGGTGTGCACAGCCCACATTTTCAGATGCAACAACATGCTCACTGGGCAGTACAAATGAAAAAGGAATAAAGAAAAAGGAAAAGAGGAACAAGAGAAAATTAGAAACACACAAGAACAAAAATGATTTTGACAGCATGTACAAGAATTTACGTGAGTGTGTGAGGCCAGGGACGAGGGGATGGTGAGACCCACCCTCACCCCCTGCTCCAGGGAAAGCAGGGACCTGAGGGGAGCGGCGCTGCCGGGGGACCCCAACGTGGTCAGCGCCCCTAACCAAAATTCCACATACAAGCTTCAAGGCAGCTTTTGAGCTACAAATTGTGGTCGCATTTCAGTCTGGACCGTTTTACTCACTTCCACCAAGAGTAGCAGGAGAGAATTAGGCTCTGCTCCTGTACCAAAGAATTGTTTAAATAATTAATGACTGTGGAATACTAAAAGCAACAATGGGGTAAAAGTGACTGGAGGAGAATGTGCTTGACCCGAGCTCACTGGCCGCGTTATCTCACTGACGTTCAGAAGCTGGCTGAGCCCTTATGGTACCAGAACAGACAGACCCAAAAGGAGGGAGGTTTAATGCGCTGCTGTATTTCGATACTGGGAGCCATGCCTGGTACACGAGGTTCTGGGTAAACAATGGGGACAGTGTCAACCACTGTGGGCTAATTACACATCCGGATACTCCGCCAAGTCCCAAGGGCAGACTTCAAAAGACAAAAACAATCTGGCATTCTCTGGTGGGGCTGCAGACTCAGAGACAAGCATTTGTTGAGGAAAAATATCACCAGTGCCTCCTATGACAAAAGAGGAGGCACTGGCGTGGGGGCTGGGGCAGGGCTCCAGGCTTCCACTGCTCACTCACCAGTCTGTCCAGGGGAAGAAGTGGTCCCTGCTTATGTTGCACCGATGCACCTACCTTGACTAATGCCTGGGGCCTCAGCAGGTGTTGACAGGAGAGGTGAACGGAGCCAGACTTGGTGTAGCACGGTGCTGGCAGCTATGCCCTCAGCAGTGCCCAGGCTCCTATACATGCCAGCTCATCTTAAGAAGCAGATGGGGAGTGCGGGCATGTAGATCACAGGGCCCTGAGAGGACAAGTACAGATCATGGCTACAGCATGCCTCTCCCCTTCCTTAAGTCATAGAGGTATGTCTGGGAGGAACAGAAAATTCATCCAGAGCCCGCTACATTGTCTCTCGCAGGTGGGACTCGTGTCCCCTGTGCTTCTCACCCACAGGGCTGGTCTAGACATTCTTTTTATCAATTCTCTAGCATCTTCTCCTCCCACTTACCAACAACCAGAGAGTAGGATCTGATCTTAGCTAAGTTCAAGAGTCACAGAGCACTTCCTTCACAGCGGGCCCAGAAACATGTGCCAGGTTTCCGACCGTCACCTGTGGGACCACCATGAGCCCTCTCCAGACTCAAGGACAGAGGCCGTAGGCCGGGGGAACACAGCTTCCCTCACTCTCCCCAGCAAAGGTTTCCACGTCTCGGAAAAGGCATCTCACCCTCTTCTGCCTGAGGGACAGCACAACAGATACACCGGGAAACAGAGCTGAAGTTGGGGGGGTAGGCAGCCCAGAAGAGCTCGTCTGTACTTCCGAGGCAATGTGGGGCCGTTGACTTAATCACAGGGAAAAAGTGAGAATGAACATTTCCCTGCTCTGTCCCATACACCGTGATACGCCTTTCCCTGCATAAGGAGTTCATTCGGAAGTCCCCGGCGGTGTTTCTGATGTCCTAACTTGGCATGGAGGCTGTCGGGCAAGAAGAGAGGGCCTGAGCAGAATAGGTGCTGGGCCTGGGAGGCAGGAGACACCGGCTCCAGCCCCAGCTCAACCAGCTCCTCGTTCCGCCTCTCGGGGTTCAGCATCTCATCTATAAGCAAAGGGATGAGACTGTCCCAGGACAGGCTGCCCAAAAGAAATGAAATGAGAGCCATGTAAATAACGTTTCCCATTTGCCACGTTTAAAATGGTAAACAAAGAAACAAACCAACAAACAAAAAACAAATACTAGAAACTGATTTTAAGAACAGATCTTACTTAATCTACTGTATGTAAAAGACTATCATTTTGACATGTAAGCAATATAGGAAGTAAAGAGATAGTTTATATACTTTTACTAGACAAGCCTCAGTGTCTGATGTGCATTTGACCTACAGCACATCTCAGCTCAGTCCAGCCTCCTCCCCAGTGCTCCTAGCATCAGTGGCTTTGGCTACTTTATTGGACAGCAACCCCAGGGGTCCCACCATGGTCATGGCTGTAAAGCGGGAGTAAGTGTCCACACTAACCCTAAAAGGATCTCTCTGAAACAAAGGCGGATTCACTTTGAAATGTCTGTAAACCGGCGGGCTGCATCTCCATCCCCCCTTGGCTACAAGACAGACTTCTTCCTTGCTGATCCCTTTCTGGATGTAGGGAAGCAATCCGGCACAAAGCCAGGGTGGACTGGCCTCCAGGTAAACTTACCTGCTGTCTGTGTCCAGTCCCATGAAGTCCTCCTTCTCAAACGGGATGCAGGGGAGGGGGATCTTGTCCCCAGAATTCTTGGGGCCACCATCCAGCCACTTGGACTTGAGCAAGATGAAGAGTGACTCAGTGAAGTCCTCGATCCTCTTCTCCACCACCCTGCAGTCCTCTAAATTTGAAGGCAACGTCGGTGCGCGGCTGCTCGACTTCCTCCACATGCAGTACAAAGACAAAGAGCTGAGAGTCATTATCGAGGTGCCATACAGCTCCTCTGCACGTGGAGCTTCTCCAAGGCCTTGGCAGAGAGACAGTCGGTAATGGTGACAAGGCCCACGACCTTGCAGTGTTTCTGGAAGACGCTCCACCCATTCTCGGGCACATAGCGGTGCCTGTAGTGGATACAGAGTGTCCACTGGGAGCCACATGGGCTGATATGGCTCACCGAGGTGAGTAGCTGATAGATGCAAAAGAAATTCTCCTCTGAGATGATCTCCATGGTTTGGACTACAACGGGAAGAGTCTGGTGGTCCTCAGCACACTGCACGTAGTCAGGGATGCTCATGTTGCAGGCCCTGCCGAGACAGGAGAGGAGATCGAGGTACATACTCTGCTGTGTGCTATGGGCCCATCTGGGTTGCGGTGACCTGGTGTGTACCAGACAGAAGGCAAGGGAAGCCAAAGCAAATCCGGGGGTACAGTTTGTCCTCATAGTCTGCACATGGCTACTGTAGCTCGGATCACATTACCCAGTTTTTGGTCTAGGCTTCCTGCCCCTGCAGAGAAGTGTCATTTCTTATTTTATATTTCCAAGCACCTAGCAAGGCTCTGATATAAGTCACTACTCAAAAATGCTGAATAAAGAAATGAACAAAGGATATGCTTTCCCCAAACCCCTTCAGCAGAATATAAAGAAAAGGACCACAGTAGGATCAAAAGATCTGGAATTCTATTCAATTTATTTGAACCCCTTAGCTTCATAGTAATGGATAAGAAAACTTGCCTTGGGGTAGAGGGTACTGTTCATTGGTGGAGCACATGCTTAGCATGTACGAGGTCCTGGGTTCAAACCCCAGTACCTCATTTTAAAAATTCAAACAAATAAATACACCTAATTTCCCTCCAGAAAAAGTATTTTTTAATTCAAAAGTCAAAAAACACCTTGCAATTGACACAACATTGTAAACTTGACTATACATCAATTAAAAAAAAATCCTTGCCTTGCAAGAATATATCTGGATTACGGATGTTTGCAAATGTAAAATGCCTAGGGTACCACCTGCATAAAAAGTGGTGACTGTACAAATGTACTATCCCCCCTTTATGAGCTATTCTTCCTTTGGGGGAGTTATAACCTCTCAGAGCTAATTTTCTCAGTTTAAAAAATATAAACATTACCTGGTTCTCAGTACTGCTGAAGAATCAGATAACCCTAAGAAAGCATCTGACCCACAGAATTTACTCAATAAATGTTTTTTGAATGAATGAATAAACAAGCAAAGTGAATGCTGCTCCCTGCCAAAGACCATCATAATGATACTTCCTGGAAATCCCAAGCCCACGTTCACCAGACTCTGCACTAACAATGTGGGTGACCTGGGCAGGCCTGTGTGCTTCTCTAAGCCCCAGTTTAATCGTGGATAGAAATGAGGGCAATAACACAAACCTCAAATTGTTAGTGAGTCTTTAATGAATTGTACCCCAATATTGCAAGATGGAACCATTAAGGAAAACTGGGCAAAGAGTCCATAGGCTCTCTCCATATTATCTCTTACTACCACATGGGAATCTACATTACATCTCAAAATAAAAAGTCTAATTTTTTAAAGAGGTTTTCGAGGTTACGTGAGCTCACTGTCTCAAATAAGGAACACACAGTACAAATAGGACAATGCCCAGCCCATGAGATACACTCATTTAACATTCCCACTGAGCCCACTAGTCCCTCCAACTTCTAATGGTGTCCACTTCCAAGAGCCCATGTGACCATCCTTGTTCTAATTTTCTATTTGTAATTTTTTTCTTTTCATTAAATAGAAACACCCAATTCCATAGAATTCTTACCAGATATCATGATGGCAGCCCTTCAAAACCTGACCACAGAGATCATGATGGCAGCCCTTCTTGGTGAAACAATAAAATGAATAGCCATTTTCACAAGACCTCTGAGTAAATCTACTAGGGAACTTCATCCTGGACTGAGGAAGAGGACTGGGGAGGAGGGGGCATTCAGGGGCACAGAGAATCATGGGCCACCTTTCCCACGATGGACTTTAGACTCACCCTCACCCTTCAGGAACTACTAAATACACACAGACAGAGTGCTATGGACAAGATTTTTTTTTTTTTAAAACAAATCCCTGAATCCCTAGCAGGTCTTGTTTCTACCCATACACAAATGGCTTATGTGCATAATGTTTCACAAAAGCCTTAAAATATTATCACCCCAACTTGACACATCAAGAAACTGAGGTAGAGTAGTTTATCACATTCTACAAGATTAGAGAGAGGCCACGTCAGACACCGTATTTAAATCCAAGCCCCTGCTCCAGTGCTCACACTAGAAAGTGTGACATACTGCCCCTTTCCTGCCCTCTCCCTGCAATCAATCTCTGAATAGTCTTTTCTGTGTCACCTGGAATCACAATCACATTCATTTTCCACAAAGAGCTATGTCACTCCTTGGAGGACTTTTCAAAATCTAAAGGGTTGGTTTGAGAGGAGAGATTTGCATTTTCTGTTTCTCAAAGGAAACATGGCTTTAAAAGAAACTGAAAAGTAGTTATCTAGTCTAAGCCCTCATTGTGCAGAGAAAGAACCGGAGGCTCAGAAGAGATGAGGAAAGGGCCTTATTAACAAATATTGCCTCAGCGCAGCACCAAGCCAGACCTGGCACTTCTAGGGGAGGATCTGGAAGGCCCAGGAGAATGAGTGTTAGAAAACAGAAAGAGAAGAAGCATACAAGGCCCCGTCTCTTCACCACCATAACATGAATTTCCACCAAATTACCCAGAATGGGTGCAGCCAATATTAAGTTTGTCAAAAGAGGTTATAGAATTCTCAACCATAGTGGAAATTCCAACATTTACTGTGCTTTTTTCCCAGTTCAAGCATCAATTCAGTGGGCACTCTGTACCAGGGACTACACGAGGCCTGGGGTTCTCCCAAATACAGATCTCTATTACCACGTGTGCAAACCACATTAAGGCCACCAGAAGAAAAGCGCCCACAGATAAGATGGAATTACTGAAACTGAAAGCAGCAAAAGAGCATATATTACTAGGAAAAACGGTGCTCCTAGTAATGGACTCATGGACATAGAAAGCAAACTGTGTTTAGCAGGCAGGAAAGGGGGGATTAACAGATACAAATTAGTAAATATAAAATAAATGACAAGGACCTGCTATATAACACAGGGAACTATATTCAATTTCTTGTAGTGATTTATACTAAAAACAATCTAAAACATATATATATATATACATATGCATATGTTTATAACTAAATCTCTGCTGTACACTTGAAACTAACATTGTAAATTGACTACACTTAAATAAAAAATAATTTTAAAAAATAAGTAAAAATAAATGCAATGCCATTAAGAAAAAATAAAAGAACTCTCTAATCCCCTTAACTGTAGGTGGTCGAGAAATCTAGCTGCAAACACCAAGTCCACTGGATCACTCCAGCACTGGCTGTCACTCTTTCTGACCATCAGAGAGTCACTTGCTTCACTGAGGTTACTTTTCTCTTCTGTGAAAGGCTACAGTTGCAACTAACGATGTATAGAATCTCATCATTCACAAGCCCAAAAAGTAGTGAGAACTTCACATGGGCCAGGCTCTGGTCAGATGAAAAGATAGGGTCCCAGATATATTGATGGGTAGAAGAAGTTTATGCCATAAAGGTATAAATTCTTCCTGTTTTGATAGACAGATTCATTTCAATTCTGGTTAGAATTCCTACCAGATTTTTCTTGGAATATAACAAGTTAATTTATGGTCAGGAATAGCCAAGAAATTTCTTTAGAACCACCACTTGGGAGGGGTGGATAGGTCATTCATTTCCACTGCTCTTTCTGAAGTGATGAAAACGTTCTGGAATAATAATGCATGCACCACTGTGAATATGCAAAAAGCTGCTGAATTGTACCATTTAAATGGATGGAATTCATGGTTTGTGAACTATATCACAATAAAACTGTCCTATGAAAATTATTTCTTGACAATTATTTTTCAGTTTATACACTAGTCTGTCCCACAATTTAAGAAAAACAAAAAACCTAAACAAGCCAAACTATGCCAGGAGCACTTTAGGACTGCAATATCCCTGGGTCTCCAAGGCCTCTGGTGGTGCTGTTCCTGTTAACACACACTAGCTGGGCTGGGCTAGTTAGGGACTGTAACTATCTTTTTAAAATCGACGATCACTCCTTTCACCCTGGGAGAGGGAAGGAAGGAGGATGTCACAGCCTCATGCCTTCAGCACATTTTTAACAGAACCAAGCCCTGCTTTCACCACTGCAATCCCTCTCACTATAAAAACACGTGACATCAACAAGCACCTCCATCATAACAACTGAAAGTGTTCAAGGTACTTACCTGAGGCAGAAACATGGAGGGGGGAGACAGAACCTCGCTTAGCAGTGACGCTCCCTTTTCCCGACTCCACCAGGAGAAGCTGGGCGTTAGAGCCGGAGGCTTTCAGCCCAGGTAGCAGCGCCCACGCCACAGAGCTGGTCCTCAGGGAGCGGGAAAGGGAGAGCAGGGCAGCCCCGGGGTCGCGGGGCAGGGAAAGCGGGGAGGGGGACGCGGGCTGCAGCCTCGCTCGGAGGACAGCCCCAGCCCCAGTCCCAGGCGCCCGCCCCCGTCCGGGTCCGCAGACACCGCCCGCCCGGGACACAGCCCACCCAGGGGCGGGGACGGGCCGCCGGACGAGAAGAGGAAGCCCAGGAGGAGAGGACTAGCGGGAGGGAGAGGGGAAGGGGACGCCAGCCGCGGACTGAGGGGATCCCGGCTGGGTGAGAGATGGCAGGTGCACACCAGGCCCTGGACACTGTGGCCGGGACGCCGGGGCAGGTGGCGCTGGCAGAGGGGTCTGGCCTGAGCAATTCATCTGAACACGGGCTGACTAGCGCCCTTGGGGTCTGTGACAGGCGGACCGCCCTCCCGCAGCCGCCTGACCCCTTTCCCAGGAGCCCCCCACCTTGCACTTCCACAGTCAGAGGCCCCGACCCCAGGCAGGAACCAAAGGCCTACCGGGCGACGTAGTTGAGAAGCCTTTGGGCCCGATCCCCGGCTCGGATATGGAGCTCCCAACCAGCGGACCACTTGGCACTGACTGCGCATGCGCAGGAGGGCCAGCGATCCTCTCTGGGTTCTGTGAGAGAAGGTGGGACAGCGAGGGAGGGAGAAGATGGGAGCGGGTGGAGAGGACGGGAAAATTGGAGGGATACAGATGGACAGGATGAGCAGAGAGAAGGAAGGGCTCTGGAGAAGGGAGGGTCTTAGCGGAGTTGGAGAAAAAAAGCTTTACCTCTGGGGCACCCCTAGGCGGCAGACCTGCCTCTGTACCCTTCTGTTACCCTTCAAGCCCCGCAGCTCAATTTTACCACCGTGATCCAACCCTCCGTCCGATGCTTCTGCAGAAACCCTAGGGAGATCACACCCGTTGCCCCCACGCGGAGCTGGGTTTTCTGTTGCTCTGAGAACCAAGCACCCGCAGGTGTTGTCGCTCAGAACTTCCTTGGGAAGAGCACATATTCCCCTTTTACACGCTGGGAAACAGGCAGGCAGGATCTCTACCTTAGCTCCACTGTCCCAGGTGTTGGGCTGGCGGGGAGCGGGATGGTACAAGATCAGAGCCCCAGACAGAGCAGACTGCCTGAGTGTTGGTGCATAGTCCCCATCCCTCCTGGGTAAACCATACCCACCCTAGTGGAAACATCAAGGGCTCACAGTAGTTCCCTGGGTGTGGGAGAGCTGTCCTCATGTGAAGGAAAAGTCCAGCTGGGCTAACAAGCTAAGTCACAAATCTAAGTGTGATAAGTGTCAGTTTACTGATCTAAATTCTGCTGGGCTATCTCGTAAATCTGAAGTTTAGTGTCAGTTTATTGGCCTAACAACCTAACTCGTAATTCCAAGCTCAACAAGTGTCAGTAATGTGATCTGTTACAAATTGATAAGCTCCAGTGTACTTATTCCTTGCTTTTTGTTCTTTGAGCCTTATTGGCTAATCCCCCCTTACTTGTAATTAAGCCTTTAAAACCTCATGTGCACGTCTTGGAGGTACTCAAAACTTCGGAGCCGAAGCCCCTCTGAGCCCACCGGCATAATAATTCTGAGTACTCCAACACTCCGATTGGTGCTTTTTTCTTGGCTGGCCTGTTTCCATAACACTCAGCTCCAGTGCCCAGCTTTCTAGGTAGATAGGAGTGTTACCAAGTCCAAATTCATTCTCCTCAGTGCAGGACAGGCCAATAAGTTGGGAGACCAGATGTTGGGGCATGGAATAGCAAGTTTCTGTAGACCTAGATGGCAAACTAATGTCCTGGAAAACCATCTCCCCAAGTCACAATTCAGGCTCCTTTCCTATGTGCTTGGTTAGTGCAAACTTCTTAGTGTAGGAATTCCTTCTTGTTAGAATCCTTTGTTCTTGCAGCTATCTGCGTGGGTCAGATCCCTGTAAACTTCCAACAAAAGAAACGTTATTTTCTATTCTGCAATTTGCTATCTTTTAATGAATGAAAAAGTGTTAAATATCCTTAAAGGTCAGAGCCTTCAGAATAGGGTCTCCTGTTTATTTCAGGCTCTAGGCAACATTGTTTTACAAGCAAGATGAAGCCTAGGTGACAGAGCACAGGGTTAAATTCAAAGGAACAAATCTAATATGGAGTCAGATTTGTTCTGTTATATTACCCGGCCAGAAGCCACTTGAGGATTTAAATCCCTTTAAGTTAAAAATAACTAAAATTTTAAAGGAATTTACATACATAGGTGGGAATGTGCAAAGCATATCTGGAAAAGCACCCAAAGGATAGTAAACAGAGGCATCTCCAGAGAGAGCTGAAAGAACAGAGGATGAGGGAAAACTTCTTTCACTTGTGTATTTTTGTGCTCTGTTTGAGTTTTTTTTAAACCATTTCCTTGTATTTCTTTTTCAGATAAAAGAAATGTGTAATGGAGCAAAGGAGTAATTAGCTTAGCAAATACAGCAGCCATGGAATCACTAGTCATCACTTTTGATTTAAGCCAGAAAGCATTTTTTGACTCTCTCCAATGTGCTCTGTCCTGTTTTAAGACTTCTATTAATATTATTATTATTATTATTATTATTATTACTATTACTACAAGTACTACTACTATGACTATTACTATTATTATTATTATTTTATGAAATAATAACACGGTTTACCTCACCCCTGCCCATGGCTGGTGGAAAACCAACTGAGTTTTTCTTGAGTTGTTTTCCAAGGAGTAGAGATGAGTTTATAAACAGAACACATCTTCAGGGCAAAACAGGCAGTGTGCATTACCAGCAGGCCAGACAGCAATGAAGGGTTTTCAATAGAGGAACCCAGAAGCTGAGAGAGAAAGCCTCCAGGACACTACAAAAAGCTGCCCAAACTGCCATCTCCATGGTACTACTGAAATAGGAAAGAACAAATCTGACTCCATATTTGATCTGTTTCTTTGACTTTAACAAAGCCAAGTTAATATGCTCCGGTCTTTTCATGGGTTATGATGTCACAGAGGAAACGGACAGGTCAACAAGGAACCACTCTGCCGTGATCACGGAGCCGGGGAAAGGGATGGGCTGCAAGATGTATGAAGCAGCCACAACTGTGCCCATGCTTCTAGGCAGGTATCCAAAATCGCCTCGACAAGGTGTCAAACATTTGTGCCCATGTCCTCATCAACAGACATGTATTAAAGACAAATGGAAACATATAAAAGGCCAATACCCTTGCTGGGTACACCGTCCAAAGAACAAAGTCTCAGTTTGAAAACTGGCCATCTCGGTTCCATGGGATTCATTCTTGGAGAACCTTAAAAACCACTCTTCTGTCCTCAAGAATTGCTGCATATTTGTCCTATCTTTGGCTCAGGGATGCAGCACGTTCAAGTGAACTTTAATGTCTGCACAGATTTGACTGTCTTTTTCCAGGTTCACTTGTCCATTCAAAAGAGGCCTGAGCTAAGTCCATCCTCCGTAAGATCTAGTCCCTCCAGTGACAGCTCATTGAGCCTGCAATTAAAAGCCAAGTGAACAAGACTGTCCTCAGCTAAAAAGTTCACCCATCTTTCACTGTTTCCTTAATCTCCTCTCCTGGCTAATTGCAACAGACTAACACCTCCCTCCACCAAGATACCCAACTATGTCATTTTTCTCCCCAAAGAGAAAATAAGGTCCATAAAAGAGGAGACAACTCCATAGTCACCTCTGAATTCTTAGCATATAGTAATGTCAATAAATACAACTCAGATTATTGTTAGTTTCCTTTAAAACCTTTCTGGTTATTTGAATGAGACCTTGGAAGAGAGGTGTTTGCTGTCCAGTATCTTGATCCACAAGACTCTGGAGGCCTTTTTCGGAATAGCTGTTCACTGATTCATTCAAAACACAACTTATCAATCAAGGAGTAGCTGTGCTTTTCTGCCAGGAGTTTGTGGTCACTCTCATGCCAGAACAGCTTTAAACTCTATCCTTACTTTGGATTTGTTATTTTTCCCCTCTTCCAACAAAATTGACTTTTCTTACTTTCTTGTCTTGAGGAATTTTTTTTTCCTATTTCACCCTTTAGTAAAGCAAGATTCTCAGGATGGGCTTGGCCCATTATATGATCACCCATCCAACTCCTAGTGTGAGAGGTCTGGGGCTCACATCCTTCCCTCCTGTCAAGGCAACTGAAAATCAGTTCAGGAGCCAACCAGCACACCACGGCTTCTAACGCTCATGTATCTCTCAGAAAACCTGCTTTCTCGTTTGTCTTGGCTTCTGAGAATTTTCCCTCACTTTCTTGACAATGAGTTGTGCAGCTTGAAAGATGAGGAAGGAAGGTTTTATTTCTCAATCAGCGTTTTAAGGAACTTGTGTAATGAAGGTTTTCAGGAGTTTCTAGTACCCTCCATTGCCGAAACAGAAAACACACTAGACATTTTCTAAATTTAGTTCTCATTTGCATTTTTTCTTTGCTTTTCTTTTCTTAACTGCTAACAGACATTTTTTAATTAAAAAAAAATAAGGCCCCAAAAAGAATAGAACACTGAAGGGGCAAACAAAACTAAAGGGCAAAGACAGAAAAATGATAACTACTCTACAAAGTTAATATAATACATACACTATGTATCAGATCAGCAATTCTCAGTAACAGCTAATTGAAACATGACCATGAGGTAAAATTTCTCTCCTGTCAGGACATGGCCAACAGAAAATACAATTAAACCAACAAACTAATATCCTAAGTCTGGCGAGGTACAGAAGGCTACAAGCTAAATGTGTCTTATTCTAGAAAAGAGGGAGTCTCACCAGCTCTTTTCTGTGGAGCCTGAGCCCACGGGAGGACGGTGAAGTGAGCTCTGTAAGTACCCAATTAGCAAAGTGAGTGATGAATAAATAGACGTGAGCTTTGATGACAGAGATAATACTACTATTCGTTTGTCCTTTAAAGTATGACTTCACGTTCAGTGATAAATACTTCGGCGTCCTTAGGAGTTGAGATTTTAGGAAAATGCACAACCTGGGCCCAGATCTCCTCTTTAAGCTCGTGACACTGCAGTTAGTTGTCTCAAAGGCAGCTCCAACTCCACATGCAAAGAGCTGACTTCACAGTGTTCCTCCCATAGCCGTCCTTACCAGGGCCCCTGGTCGGAGGGTAAGGTCTCCCTGCGTCTCCCAACTCAGGCCCATCACTCACAGATGTGAATGGACCCCTCCTTCAGGGACCAGATATCCTCAGACACCGAGTCCCACTACCCTCAACTGACCTACCAGATACTCACTGGCACTCACTCAGCACTGACTCTCTGCTGGAGACCACGCTGCACACTGCACAGTGTATCTCACTGGATCTCCACAATAGTCCTGGGAATTGGGTACATCACTGCTTCAATTGATTAGATAAATTGTTTCACTTCCTTGCGTGCGTCATTCAAACTGACACGGCTACTAAGCCACAAGCCTGGGCCTGAAAACCACTTGAAAATTGTACACTGCTACACCTCGCAGCCACCCTACTCTGACTCATCACATCATCTCCTGCCAAGCCTTCTAAATGTTTCCAAACATTCTAGAAGACAAATATGAACTATGAGAGCACCCCACTCTCCTACTTAAAATCTGTCAATGATGGTTCACTCCCCTTAGGAGAAAGCCCAACCAGGCCTGAGCACAGCCTAAGGCCCCAGCATCCGCTTTCCCTGCACGGCCGCGCCGCCTCACCCACCACGCAGCTCTACACGTGCCGTGTCTAGGACAGGGATGCTGACTCCGCACAACCCAGGGCTTGTCTCACTCGAACAATGATCACCTTCTTCAGTGTTCATCTTCTTCATTGCTGACTCTCACAAAAATATTTTCTCATGATGAATCAATATCTTTTTCCTTACAACTGCCCATCATTAATAATGAGCTCCCCCCAAAAGAGAGAAGACCTTATTCTCAGTCTCCTTATCTGTAAAGTGAGAATAACAAGGAAATATGTGAGGTTTCAAGAGAAATAATATTCATGTGATGCTGAGGGACAATTCCATCATACAGTAAGCATTCAATATGTGCTTACTTAATATTAATAAGAATATATTGCATTCTAGCAACCTTCAATCAATGTTTTATGACTTTGTCCAACAGACTACTGACAAACTGTTGGACGAACCACTTTGAGCAGATCAGTACAAGCATACTGGGAGAGGTAAGTGCTGACTCCAGTTACAGCTGCAGCCACCCAACACTACGGGGCGGGGGCAGTTTGCTCAAACTCTTACATGTTGCTTGAGCATTTAGTTCTCATTATAGAATAAAGACAGTTGTTCTTTAGTCAAAGCTCCTGAAACATAAATCTTCAAAGATTGATGCAAATTAGGTTTCAAGTACAACACTCTCACTAGAATTTATTTCAAAATTATAGTCTTAGCTACTCCGCACATCAAAAGGGCATAATCTTAATGTATCTGACTAAATACACTGAAAGGGTTGTTTAAAAGTAATTAAGAAGAAGCCATTCAGAATAAGCTCTCAGTATCATCTGCACAAAGACCAACCCAAGGGACTCATTTCTCACTTCCACATAGGTGTTTTCAAGTAGCTTACCTTGGGTCTTGGTTTCTTCTAACACGGGGCGGGGAATAGTTGTGGATAGATTTATGTAGCAAATATATACCAAGGGTATTTGTTGTGAAGGAATTCTACAAATAAGAAGATTGATACATAGTCCCACCCATAAGAAATTCAGCCTTTCCATTTACAACAGCATTAAAAATAAAGTGAGAGATACATTTAACAAAAATTTACAAGATTTGTACATTGAACTTTTTGAAGTATCACCAGAATAAATTTTAAAAGATCTACATATATGGAAGACATCCCATTTTCATGGAATGATTGACAATATTATTAAAAATGTTAAGAATCCTCAAAGTGAACTATATATTCAGTGGAATCCCTATCAAAATTCCAGCTGACTTCTATGCAAAATTGAAAAACTGATCCCAAAATTCACATGGACGTGCAAGGGGCCCAGGACAGCAAAAACAACCTTGAAAAAGAAGAGTAAAGTTGGAGGACTCACTTTAAAGTGTACTAAAATGCTATAGTACTAAGTCAGTATGATACTGGCATAAGTTTGGATAAATAAATCTAAAAGACACAATAAAAACCCACGGGGAAAAACTTACATTTACAGACACTTTTCCACTAGGGGGCCAAAAACACTCCATTGAAAGAATAGTCTATTCAACTAATGGTTCAGGGACAACTGGGTATCTGCAGGCAAAAGAATCAATCTGGAATCTGAACACCCATATTTTATATAACAAATAAAATTAATTGAAAATAGATCACAGACAGAAATGTAAAAATTAAACCTATAAACTTTCTAAAAGAAGACACAGTATAAATCTTTGTGGGCCTAGGATAGGCTTTGGTTTCCTAGATACAAAACCAAGAGCACAAGTGATAGAAGGAAAAAGCAGATAAACTGGACTTCATCAAAACTAAAACCTTTTTCTTACAAAGGACATCATCAAGAAAGTGAAATGACAGGGGAAAAGGGTATCTCAAGTCAGAGAGTGCGTGCTTTGCAAAAAAATAAAATAAATCTTTACATCTAACTACCTCCCTTGTAAAGAAATTGTTTTAATGTTTAAAAAAAATATAGTTAAAGGACAATGTGCAGAATAGAAGAAAAATTTTGCAAAGCATGTATCTAATAAGAGAGTAGTATCCAGGATATATAACGAATGCTTACAACTGAACAATACAAAAAAATACACCCAATTTTTAAATTTACCACGAATTTAAATAGATATACAAATGGCCAATAATCATATGAAAAGATGCTCAGCATCACTAGGGAAGTCAAAAACAAAATGAGATCTCATTTTACACCCACTAGGATGGTTATAACCAAAACATGGACAATAACAAATGTCATTCAGGAGGCAGAGAAACCTCATATGTGGCCAGGGGAAAGGAACAATGTTGCAGCTTCTTTGGAGAAGTCTGGTATTTCCTCAAAAGCTTAGAGTTATATGTCTCAGCAATTCCCCTCCTACATATAGAGTCATCTCTCAATATCCTTGGGGGGTTGGTTTCAGGAACCCCACACCCTGGATACCATAATCCAAGGATGTTCGAGTCCCTTTACAATCAACCATCTGGATTCATGTAGTGGAAACTACAGATATGGCGGGGCAAATGTACAGCCAACAGAATGAAAACATAATTCTCATAAAAAATTTCACATCAATATTCATAGCAGTATAATTCAGAGTAGCCAAAAGTTACTAACAATATCCATCCATCAATGAACGGATAAACAAAATTACCAAGAATAGGCCCACAAACTTTTGGTCATTGAAACTTTGACAAAGGAGGTGAGAAAATACAATGGAGTAAAGACAGCCTCTTCAGCAAATGGTGTAGGGAAAACTTAACAGCTGCATGTAAATCATTGAAGTTAGACTACTCCCTCACAGAATATACAAAAATGAATACAAAATGTGTTAAAGACTTAAACATGTAGACAAGACACTATAAACCTCTTAGAAGCAACCATAGGCAAAACATCTGACATACATCTCAGCAATGTTTTCCTAGAGCAGTCTACTCAAGCAATAGAAAAACAACCAAAAATATACAAGAGGGATCTAATTAAACTTACAAGCTTTTGCACAGCTATGGAAACAGTAAGCAAAACAAAAAGACAACCAACCTATGGAATGGGAGAAAATATTTACAATAAATGAAACTGCTAGGGGCTTAATTCCCAGAATATGAAAGCAGCTTTTACACTTAATAAGAAAGAAAAACAAACAATTCAATTCAAATATTGGCAGAAGTCCTAAAGAAACATTTCTCCAATGAAGACGTACAATTGGCCAGTAGCCACATGAAAAAATATTCAATATCATTCTCAGAGAAATGCAAATCAAAACTGCAATCAAGTATCACCTCTCACCAGTCAGAATAGCCATCATTCAGAAGTTCACTGACAATAAATACTGGAAAGTCTGCGGAGAATTGGGAACACACCTACACTGTGGTGGGGATACAGTTTGGTGGAGCCATTGTGGAAAAGTGTATAGATGTTCCTCTAAAGACATAAAATTGACCTCCCAGATGACCCAGCAATCCCACTCCTGGGCATATATCCAGAAGGAACCCTAATTGAAAAAGACACCTACACCCCAATGTACACAGCAGCACTATTTACAATATCAAGATATGGAAGCAACCGAAATGTCCACTGAGAGATGACTGGATAAAGAGGTTGTAGCATATTTGTCCAATAGACTACTATTCAGCCATAAAATAATAATAAAATAATGACATTGGCAGCAACATCAATGGACCTGGAGAATGTCATTCTAAGTGAAGTAAGCCAGAAAGAGAAAGGAAAATACCATATGAGATTGCTCACATGTGGACTCTAAAAAAAAAAATAGAAAGAAACAAAAAAATAAACTTATCTACAGAACAGAAACAGACACAGAGACATAGAAACCAAACTATGGTTACCAGTGGGGAGAGGGTGTGGGAAGGAATAAACTGGGAGTTCAAGATTTGCAGATACTGAGTATGTAAAGAATAAACAGCAAGTTTATACTGTATAGCACAGGAGAATATATTTAATATCTTATAGTAACTTATGTTTAAAAAGAGGATGAAAATGAATACAGGTAGGTTCCTATTTAGCTGAAGTGTTGTGCTGTACACAAGAAACTAACACAAAATTATAAACTAACAAGACTTCAATGAAAATATTTTTAAATAGACCAAAAACGAAAAAAAAAGGAAAAGGATATTATCAAGCAAAAAGTATAAAGTACTGATTCAGGCTACAATTATGGATGAACCTTGAAATTTTATGCTAAAATAAGCCAGACACAAAAAGCCAAATAGTGCCCTTTAAAGTGAACTGTATCTAAGCGTTTATTGTACTACTCCTGTAAATTTTCCAGAGGTTTGAAATCTATCAATATCAAAATAAAATGTATTATGCATTAAAAACTTAAAACGCTTCCTCACAGGAGGGCTTTAATTATTAAATGCAGAAACGCATATAAAGCTCTTGGAAAAACAATTTGCACGTCCACACACAGTCACTGCTGTCACTGCCACTCAGAGGGTGGTGACAGCGCTGATGAGAGCTGCCTCCACTCGCTCCCCTGCAGAAAGGAGTGAAGGCCTGAGCTCTGCCAGGCAGGGTGAGCATGAACCTGAGTCATACACAGCCACGTTCCAGACTCTGCGTTACCCAACTTTCTTATACAAACTGCAACATGTAATGTAAACACGCTAGAGGGATGTATCTTACAACACAGGCAATACAGACAATGTTTTACAGTAACTATAAATGGAGCATCTATTGTACACCTGAAACTAATATCATATTTTAAATCAGCTATATTTTTATGAAAAATTAAAAAATATTTTTAAAATGCTATCACTTTAATATTCAATTCGGTTTTTAAGTTACTACTAAACAGCTCAGAATGTATAAAAGCATTTAATTGTGCTGTTTGCTTACATATTTATTTACATTCAGCCTCTTGCTAAAAGAGAATTTAAACAATTCTGTTAAACACAGCTTAACAACCATAACAACAAAAAGGCAAAACTGAGAGTGAAGAGAAAATGAAGATTCAATACTTAAATGAAACCAGGGGGAAGTAAACTCATAAAAATGGATTCCATGAAGTCAGGGCAAGTGTTAAGGCTGACTAGAAATTCAGCTGTAGGATTCTTGGCAGCGAAACCAAAAAGAAAAGATGATGGGGCGGGTGGTAGAGCGTGTGCTTAGCGTGCACGGGGTCCTGGGTTGAAGCCCCAGGGCTTCCACTAACAGGTTCATACATCTAATTAACTGCCCCCCTAAAAGATCACCAAAGAAAAGAAAAAGAGAAATTTCTTTCCCAAAGAACCCTGATATTAAATTTGGATTAAATATTAAAAAAAAGAAAAAAAGAAAAATTCAAAAGATAAGTGACACTGAAGGAAAACCACAGCTGGGCTAACAAGCTAAGTCACAAATCAAAGTGTGATAAGTGTCGGTTTCCTGATCTAAGTTTTGCTGGGCTACCTGGTAAATCTGAAGTTTAGTGTCAGTTTACTGGGCTAATAAGCTAACCCGAAAATCCAAGGTCAACAGTTGTCAGTAACGTGATCTGTTCCAAATTGATAAGCTTCAGTGTACTGATTCCTTGCTTTTTGTTGTTTGAGCCTTATTGGGTAATAGCCCCATACTTGTAATTAACCCTATAAAACCTCATGTGCACGTCTTGGAGGTGCTCAGAGCTTTGGAAAAGAAACCCCTCTGAGCCCGCCAGCGTAATAAATCTCAGTACTCCAACCCTCTGTGTGATTATTATTTCTTGGCTGGCCTTTTGTTTCCATAACAACACAAGCGATAATGCCCGTGAGATAAATCTGGGGAGGCTGCTGGTAAATCCCCATGTCTCACGTGGGAAAATCTGAAACATCCTTCTCACCACTCAGAGTCATCATAAGCCCACACCACACCTCCTGCCGTTAAATGCAGGAGCACGGTTAGGGCCCGGCCTTTGCTGTGTTTGTGTCATCACAGTGGGACAGGATGGAAGGGGGAAGAGCACAGCCATTCAAGGAAGGCCGCAGCAATTGACATCAAAAT
This sequence comes from Vicugna pacos, assembly GCF_048564905.1. NCBI lineage: Eukaryota > Metazoa > Chordata > Mammalia > Artiodactyla > Camelidae > Vicugna > Vicugna pacos. The sequence continues at coordinate 4,046,568 of NW_027328783.1, forward strand.
GGTGAAGGATTCAACCCCCAATAGGCCTTGAGGCTCAGGATGAAGAGATTTAACTTCTAGCAGATCTTGAGCTTCAGTAAACATCCATTGTAATAGTAACCTGGTGAATAACATGCCCCAGGCACCATGGCAGTCCCAATGATAGCCACAAAAGGTCAAAGGGTGGGAAATGGCCAACTCCCTGGGAATCCTAGCCCCTTGCCCTAAGGCTGGTCCTTCTACTTATTAGCATATGAAACCACCAAGCCCAAGAAAACAAGCAACACAGCGCCACCTCGCGGTCACCACTCTCTGTCCCTCTTTGGAGAAGACAGACCTTCTGTCTGTGGGGTGTGTACCTACTTCTAATCTGTGCATGAAACCCCCACACCTCGTGACGTTTCTCTTGCATTTCAATGTATCTGTCTGAATATATATACCTTTACTCAACACTGGCTTGCTCTTGAATTCTTTACTGCATGAAGTCAAAGAACAAAATCTGGTGGGGCACATCCCAGGGGCTCAACGAAAGCCTGGGACACAGCCCTTCTCATGCCCAACGTTTTTTATTCTTGTATCAACAGGACTGGGCTGTGAAGTGAGGTCTGAGGCCCCAGCTAAGGGACAGAACCAGCTTCCAGGGTTCCAATTTGCGGGCAGCCTCTCCCCCAGCTTGGGCCTTGGGGTCTGCCCGGTTCTCAGTGTTTCTCTGTTGTGCTGACTCCCCAGCCATACAGCGTACTCCTAGGCCTGTCCCCACAAAACCCTTCTCTCCAGAATACAAGCACGTCATGTCACAATCCTCTTGTTCAACCAGGAAATGTTCAGCCCACTTTTTTCCTCCCCAATAAAGTACCCAACTGTCCTCCCTCCCATCACATCACTTCTTTCTTTGTGAGAACTCTGCACTCGCCACACCCCATCATGAACACAGGTGTCTTGCTGGCTGTGACCGAGATGTTTCTTTCTCACACAGCAAGCGTCCTTTCACTTTCCCCTTGTTACCTTAAAAAAGCCTTTCCTGAGTCACCCACCCCTCTGATTATGAACTCACAATGTGCTGAAGTTGCAGTCACTATGTGCATACATCCCAGTTTTGGCTAGGTTTCCATCACAAGATCTTCATTAAGGAGCTGCATCAAGAAGTTATACAGGGTATTCTTACATCAGAGTGGAGGAACCTGCAAAAAATTTAAACGGCTTTGAAGAGAGTGTTAACCAGGGACAGAGATGTCGCGGGTCCTAGTCAAAAGTTTCATGAGGAAAAATGTTCTCCCAAGGCTCAGAGTGGCTTCTGAACACAGAATCCTCAGGGAGGAGGTGACAGGCAGTGATTAGGGTGGGTGATACAGGTTACGCTCCCCCAGCTGGGGAAGAATAGGTTTTTTTCTTGTTTTCCAAACAATTTCTTACTACCTTTTTCTCTTATTGCCACATACCATTTCCTACGAATTAAGCATATCAATGTCAGTCATTTGGGCCACTTGGGAGAAGCTACACGATGCCATTCACAGGGATGGGGCATGACAGCCACACCAGTCTGGGTTGAAAGACCAGTGGGGGTATTTGCAAGGTAATCACGGGCATGCAGCAAACTCCCCAGCTTCAATGACCTCATCTCAAAGCTGGGGTCAATAAAACTACCAAGCAAATTGCGTGAAGATTATGGCCAATGTTTACTAGGTAAGTGCCCGTGAAAGCTGCCGCTTAATGGGGAATGAGTACGATGAATGAGGCCCTGTCTACCTGCCCACACGCGCCCTGCCTTCCTGCCTTGCTGCAACAGCAGAACTTGTTTAGCTGAGATGAACACCCCCAGAGCAGCCCAGACGGGAAAGCTCCCAGCTCTGCACGGCGAGACGTGTTCCTTTCCTTCTCAGAGCTGATCACAGTTTGCTGTCATATGTTTTTATGTTTATCCCTTTTGTAACTCCCTCTCCTCCGGAGTTTTTGCTCAAGCAGCACAGGGCCAGGTGTGTCTTGGGTCCTGCCGGATATTCTGGGCAGGGAAACAGCCAACTCCATATCTGGCTCTGGTGCTGAACGGAGAGAGCAGAAGGCCCAGGGGCCCATGCTGAACTGAGGCCCCTGCACCCAAAATTATGGTCTGACCTTGGGCAAATTACACAGTCTTCTTTACCCTGAGATTCCTCATCTGTCCATGAAAATAACTGCCCATGTCACACAGAGTTACAAGTATTAAAGGAAATCAACAAATTCACAACCTAGCCAAGGGGCTACAAGTGCATCCTCAACAGACAAATGCTGCCTTTACGGCTCTGATGCACGCTAAGCGGGGCGGTCCCACACAGTGAACACTGCTAAGTGCCAAGGTGTTAAATGCTTCATGTGTGCTATAATACTCTTTAGATCTTACAACAATCCCAGGAAGAAATGAATATTATCATGCCCATTTCACAGATTCACCAACAGGTTGAGAGTATGCATTCTATTCCAAGGCCCTATGGTGAAGAAATGGCAATTTAAACCGGAATCTGGGCCCAGGCCTTGGCTCCATCTCTCTCCCATCCACCTGACCACTTGCCTATGAATTCCACCTGTCCAATATAAAAGTTTGCAGCCGGCCATCTCTTAAAAGCAATGTGTGCCACCGTTTGTCAATGTTGTTTAATTACCATAAACTGTTCTCAGAAACCACTACAGTAAAGAAAGTTGGACTTAAGGAATTCTGCATTGCGTTCTCCTGCAATGTGCAGGATCCCTTTCCTACACCTCCAAATCCAAGTGTATGCTTCCTCCCTGTTTATGTTTGCACACGGCTTATTAAAGCAGAAGGTATCTGCAGTAATTCCATCTCGGTTGCTTTCCAAGTTTGCAGATTATCCATATTCGGTCTGTGAACGAAAATATTACAATGTGAATGAGAATACTGCAACCATGTCAGTAAACAAAGAATACTGATACCAAGTCATTAAAGGCTTCCGCCACTCCCCGGCGAGGACAGGCCTGCAGCCCAGCCACTGCAGCAACTCACAATGGTGCCCTCTGAGCAGACTCAGAATAAGAAAGGACGGGCTACTGGCCCGAGATAGCTAGGTGCTTGTCTAAAAAATGAATTCAGTGAGTCCTAATATTTGCTTCCTCCCATTCATACAAAATCACTAAATTCTTGAACTTGAGATACCTGGCTTTCTTTAGATAACAAGTAATCTTTTATTGTTCCAACAACCTGGTCTTTGTTGTAAAGCTCCTATATATCCTAGCTCTTCCTCAACCTCTTGGGAGCAGTCCCTCAGAGAGTTCTGAGAGACGGTCATCCTGGCTCGAGTCCTCCCGCCAAATAAAACATAACTCTTAAATTTTAGGCTGCACGTTTATTTCAGTCAACAGTTTTGGACACCATGAAGCACCACAGCAGATTTCTCTCCACCTGAACTCTCCGAGTAACTGGAGCCTTGGTACCAGCAGTGGCCCTTTGTGCTCATCCGCCTCCTCGGGGGGTCCAGATGAATTTGGCTGAGTCTCTCCTGGTTCTCAGATCTCACATATTGGTTGATGATCCTAAGTTTTATCTGGCGGTGTATCCAGGTACGTGGCCCTCCAGTTGAAAGAAACTGAGGTGAATTACCCACCCAGTGGAGACATCCTGGGTGGGGCCAGTTTGAAAGATAACAGGAAATACCCACCTTGAGGATATGTCCAAAGTGGGGCTGGTGGAAACATATGAGGAAAATACTCACCCAGTGGAGACATCCCGAGTGGGTCCAAGTTGAAAGACACTGGGTTCAGGACTGAGTGGTTAGGTAAGAGGCTGGTCTAATGTTTTCCTCAATTTGGTTACCTCCATTGAATTTTTCAGGATAAAAGTAAAACTCTTATGAGGAAACTTTCAACTCCAAAATTCGGACCATCCTCCTGGCTGGTAACAGCATTCTCGGGTGACAGGGAATCTTCCAGGAGTGGTAGACACAAAGACTTCATACCACAGAGTTGTCCCTGTGGGAAATCTTACTAGCAAATTTATTCTGGGAAACCGACCTTACAATGGGGAATAGAACTTTCAAAAAAAAAAAAGAAAGAAAAGAAAAGAAAAGAAAAAGAAATGACAGATTGCCAGTCTCCAACTATTTCCCCAGCCAGATTTATGTACATACAAAACTTACAACATTAATCGGGAATAAGAAAAAAGAAAAAACTCACTCTGGAAATAACCAGGCCTGATAAAAACATCTTTTGGCATTCTGAACTTATAAAAACAAAATCCCCTTTAGGGGGAACTTGGATTTCTCTTCCTGTGTCCTTGAAATGTAAACATTTTATCTTTCTCTGGGTGTTTTAAGTGTGTGCATGTAAGTATATATATGTTTAGTTTAGTTTTTAAAGGAAACCTTGGACTCTGCCATACAAAAGGTTCAAGTATTGTGTACATACGGTGGCCACGCAAATAAATTGGGATTCTAAGCAATTCTTTGATTGTACCAATTTTCAGATATTTTGCCATCTTAAACTTTGTTGCATCAGCCTGGACCACGAAGGCTTTAAGCTTTTGGAGAGTAAACCTTTCAATTATATTTAGGCAACACCCCGACTCTCATGTGGAAGGGCCTCTTCATCTTATTGGTTTAAAATCACTATATATATATATATATATATTTATATATATATAAATTGATGGCCATATGATGGATTTTTTAATTTGGAAAAACTTTTTAATTGGTGAAAGTTTAAAGAGATCTCATTATAAACGGCTGTTTTATTGGTACCTATTAAAATAAAGTTTAAATGCAGAAAAATATATCTAATGGTTAACCTAAGAACTCAGATATAAAAATATAACTGGTTTGAAAAGCTACATTTTTGTTTTTCCTTTCTGATAAATGTTTCTAGAGATGCTAATAAAAACTTAGTATAATTAATGTTAATTAGGTTGAATAACTGGAAAAAGGATTGTAAAAATGTCAAAAAAACAGATAAGTGGCTTATCCCAAAAGGATAAATATTTTTATATGGTTATTTTGAATGAGATAAATAAAATGGACATTTTTGGATTTACATACAGGGTTTTGATACTACACTACGTAAAGTTAAAAAAAAAGGGCCAAAGAGTTCACCTACTCCCCCCCAACATTATAGTTCAAACAAGTCCGTTTTATTTACCACAGTTTAAAATATATTTATATGTAGACTGAAATACTTGATCAAGGATTGGGACAACAGACCAATTAATGAAATTAAAAATCGAGAAGGGCCTAAGCTCTTTGGCTGAAACATGGGCATCCTAGAGACTTCTATAAAATTATATACAATGTACACCCACAAAAAAAAGGTTTCTGTCACTCCTTCTAGAAATAAGAATTATTGATTAAACTTAATAAATATAAAAATTAAAGGTATAAGATTTAATAAAATTGAGATAAAAGTTTGTGAAATTGGTATATTTAGATGGTCTTTATATAAACCTTTTGCTTATGTTGTGGGATAGATATGTTTCAGTGGAAAAACGCTTCTCCTTCTTGGTATTATAAGGCTGGGCACATGTCTATCCCTCTGAAAATATTAATTGAACAAATTAAAGGAAACCAATATAGTTACTTGAGACGTCCAATATAACGTAAATCTAAAAAGTAATTTGAGTAGCTAAAAAAAAAATATAGGTTTACCCTGGGTTTAACTTATAACTCAAGGAAAAGAGACCTTAATAAGTGTCTTATGCAAGCTTTGGAAGACAAAATAAAGAAAACCTTAGTTTTAAAACATGGAATTCTTTGTTTACAGCTCTTCTCACTGATACAAAAATGCCAATTAAGGAGATAAAATTGGGTCTGGGTGACAGAGCAGTTATCTGGGGACCTGGAAGAGAGTGTCTTTGTCTTGCAGATCAGAAATATAAATACAACAAACAGTGACCTAGGACTGAGCCTAATTAGCTCAACGAAATAAAACCTGAGGCCATGAAATTTTTGGCATTTTAGAACTCAGAACTCTGACGGGTCCTTCAGACTTTGTGAGGAAATCTTAATTATCTGTTTCATAAATAGTAAGCCTTAGTGATTTGAGCAAGCAAATTCAGCTTACTCCAACTATTATTATAAATATAAGTAAGTTTTAAAGTGAAGCTATGAGATCTCTAGCTTTTGTTTGTTTATAAGCCTGCATACAGATTATAGAAGTGAGATATTTCTACTGCTAAAAAAAAAAAATTTCGAAGTCAAAGAGCTCTGCTTAATTGATGTAAAAATATAAGAGCTTAAAAATTAAGTATTTTTAAAATAAAAACTTAACAAATTGACTTTCAGTGTCATGTGAATTGGAAAATATTCAATATTAAGGTAATATTTGATATTGTTTAGTTTAAGTATGTTCTAATAAATATAGACATCTTTAAAATCATCCATCTTAACTATAATACCTTTACTGTACCTAGGTTTAATGAAAGTCAAATAAGATCCTGTTATATCTGTTGCAGATTTGTCAAAAAAAAATAACAGTAATGTGCTGTGGTAAAATTTTAAGTAAATTAAATGCAAATGACATGAGAGCTTTGGGTAAATATTTAAAATATATTTTTAAAATGTATGCTTAAAATAATCTCTAAATGTTTGATATCTTTAAATTCTAGAGTTGTGCTAAATTAAGTTAAATGACAAGATTTTATTAAATATCTATGCCATTTTCAGATAAAATGATTGAAATATGAATTACTTAACATTTAACTTCCTCTTACAGTGAAACTAAAGGTGTTTAGAAATATTAATAAATGGTTGGTGTCACACAGAAATACTCTCTATTAGTAAGGGAATGATCTCAGTATCCTAGGAAAGTAATATAAATGCGTAAAGGAAGATGTAAGAATGGAATAATACTTTGTTAATGAAAAATAGTGACTTTCTCCTGAAGCTGGTTACCTCTGAATGGAAGACAAAATAAGGGACACACTAATATAAGTATAGAAAGCTGTGGAAGGCTTGTGGAAAAGGAACCCTGAGGAAAGTTTTGTACGTGGTCAGAATTGGCTAAGTTTAGAAACAAATTGAGCAACGTAAATGAATCTTAGAAGTTAGCTGGAACAAGATTAGAGTTGGTTTTCTCTCTGTTAAGAGGAAAAAATTTTCTTAAAATATTAATCCACCTTCAGTAACAGATTGTAAAACTTCTTATACCACTTAGCTGATCTGTTCTGCCTTTACATTTGACATATTTTCTTGTTAATGAATTAGTACTACATTACAGTGATCTATATGTTTATCTGATCAAGTGTTCTGAAATCTTTCAAAAAGCTCCCCAAATATAAAATTCTAATTAATTAAATAAAAATTAATTTAATTAATTAAAATTCTTTTAATCTCCAGTTAAGTTGGGATGCTATAGAAGGCCCCTGAAACATCCCAAAGAGAGATTTTTAACTATAAAGTTTCATTTGGCATTTTAAATAACATGGAATTGTCAAATGAATCATAAAACTTCTAAGGTTATATTGAATGAGAAATATTATTAATATAGGTATTGTAGAAATTATATGGACTCCCTAAAATTCTGGTTTATCTGAAATGTTACCAGTGATAATTATGGGTATAGTGAACAGGTTTCTTTATTGATTATAGTGTAACGGTGTTTAACCATGCTTTTAAATCTTTTGTCATTTATAGACAGTTAATTGTTTTCTTCTGATGGTTTTGCAAAATGCTTTCTCTTCAAGGAGATTTACTGATTTCTAATAAATTTCAAACTACAGCACTGAACTAAACTGGGTAAGAAATTTTAAAGTTCTAATGAAAACTCTCATTAAAAGGATTAGTTACATGGGACTGATTAACCAGCTGAATATGGTTATAATTTTTGATATTGTTTGAAATACTACTGCCTTTTAACCTGTTTCCCAGACATAAAGACTCTCTTCTCCTTAAGCTAGTTATGGTTCACAGCAATTTGATAAATTATAACTATGTATACAGACTTGGAACAGTTATCTTTTCTCTCTATCTGATCCCTCAAAAGACTAAAAATACTTAGGTCCCCAGTGGCTCTCTCAGACAAATTAGGGAGATCATCTCCTAAGAGATATAGGAGTATAAAGGTATTTTAAGAATTTTAAAGAGAAAAGAATTTACCTAAATCTGTAAGGCAAAAATCCATGAAAAGCCTTGACGTGGCTTTCTTGGCCTTAGAAAACCTTATTAACATTCTACCCTGAGACTCCGTATTAAAACTTCCAACACAGTCAATTTAAAAAGCCTATATGATCAAATAATCAGATTTAATTTGTAAAGAAATTAATCTTGATTTGGCTATATTTGAGAAAACTGAGGGTAACTTTAGAGAGAAAAAAATTATATTTTAGTGGATATTAAATTCTAGTTTTGTTAATTGAGGTCCATATTTACTAAGACACTTCCCAGATCATTCCTTGCTGTTATGTCACACTGCTGTACAGTTTAATTGAATTATGAAAAGAATACTCTAGGTTTGATTCTGAAGCTCAGTAATCTATCCTTGGGTAAAATTCCAATGCCCCATGACCTGCAGCCAGGGGATTATACATACTGCAACAGGCATGACTTAAAGAACTGTCTCCAACCTGAATGGAAAGACCCTTTTTCAGATACTCTTAACTAGACCATACACACCAAAGCTGAAGGAAACGGAGTCTTGGATTCATTTCCTATCTGAAACAGCCCCTCAGTGCACTGGCCTATAGAGCGCTGCTCACCTTAAAACAATGCCCAAATGGAGAAAAAGCTTCCATACCAGGATGAGAAGAAGACGACATCTGAGCTAGACTGCTGACCCAAGACACCGGACCAGGACTGTATACCAATTACTTTGATAATTTCTCCAACCTTTGATTATGAACTACTCCAATTGTTAAGTTTATGATAAATTACCTATGTCTAGTACTTCTGTGTTACCTTGGTGGGTTTCCCTACTCCAAGGCTCTAACTAGATAGCCCTCAGAAACGTTATTCTAAAAAGAATTTATAGTTCTGTTTAGGCCACTGTTGATCTTACAAGGTGGGAGATTTCAACTGGCCAATTAATACCTGCTCTGACCCTGACCATAAATATGAACTTTCTCATAGGATCAAACTCAGAAACACAAGCAAAATTTTAACCCAAAAATACAACTTCTCGACTATTAAATTCTTACTCGTGACTTTATTAACGTTACTAGCTGTATTACTTATATCCTGTCTATTTTATAAAATTGTTGTCTATTACATTTCCCAATGTGTAACTAGGCCCACAAGATTGATGATGGCTAAACATCTTGAAGAAACAGATAAAATTTATAACCCTGAATAAAATAAATATAATAGTGTGATTCTAGGTATGGGAATGAGCAAAGAAGGTTAAACACTTCCTGGATCATAATAGAGTAGTAAGACAGGTGATCCAGAGAACTTTTAGTATCAACAGGGCCTGATAAAAAAAATTAACACCTTGAATGGCAACTCAGAAGATTCTTCACCTGAACTAGGAATGAGCCATCCTAGCAACGTGGGACAAAATTGGTCATGAAATGTCTCTCAAAATATTGGTCGAATTTAGGACCAAGGGGGAACACTGTGAATGAAAATACTACAATGTGCATGAAAATACTGCAACCATGACAGTAAACAAAGAATGCTGAATCCGAGTCATCAGCGGCTGCTGCCAACCCCCAGCGAGTACATGCCTACAGCCCGGCCTCTCAGCCACTCACAGTGGTGCCCTCTGAGCAGACTCAGAGTAAGAAAGGACAGGATACTGGCCCTAGATAGCCAGGGGCTTGCCAAAGGAATGAATTCAATGACCCAAATGTTTGCTTCCCACCATACATAGAAAACCACTAAATACTTGAACTTGAGATATCTGGTTTTCTTTAGATAACAAGCAATATTTTATTGTTCCAATTACCTGATCTTTGTTGTAAAGATTCTATTTATCCTAGCTCCTCCCCTACCTCTTGGGAGCAGTCCCTCAGAGTGATCTGAGAGGCTGTCATCCCGGCTCGAGTCCTCCAGCCAAATAAACCAAATCCCTTAACATTTAGGCTGAACGTTTATTTCAATGAAGTCCCAGAATAGACACAACTCATCAATTCTGTAATGGAACACACTGAATCAGGAACCAAAAGCGTGTTTTAGTCCAGAAAATCTCCAGGTTCCTATTTCTTCCTGTCATTATACAATCCCTCCAGAACTCATTACTTTGCTGTCTGCTCCTCTGGCAACCAAACTCAGAGAAGAGTCAACTCAGCAGAGCACCATGCTGGGGAGAACCCCCCGCAGAAGCACTGCAGGCTGCCTTCCCTCCCGCACGCTCTGCTGACCCTTGGTGTCCTCCGTGGAGACCAGGCCAACACAGACCTTCCCAACAGCTGCAAAGTCGCTCACGTTAAATAAATCATTTTATTTTATATGATATTTTACGTATATACCCATCTCTGAAAACAGCTTTGCCAGAAGCCCAAATCTTCAACATTAATCTGCAAAGGCAAATCAGGTCCCCAAGGGAAAACAAGTCTTAAGACGACGCTAAGGCCTCCAAAGTCCTCTCCACGACCATGAACCAAACTGCCTGCAGGTCTGCAGCTGCAGGAGGCTACATGTCTGCTTTTAAAGCAACCCCTTTCTGCCCTCGGGTGCTACAATGCCCTTTTATGCCCTCCCATCACAGGGCAAGAGCAGCCGCTGCAGAACCTTGCAGGGCAGCACTGACAGGACTGGACAAAGGGGATCAGAGCTAAACAAAGCATTCTGATGACACGAGCTTGTCACTGTGTCTCTTTACAGATGTAGATATATATAGAGAGAAGTGGGGTGATATTGCTCAAAGTCACACAGCTAATAAGTGGCAAAGTATATAACTCTGCTCCTCCCTCCTGTGTGACGCCCAACTGGGACAACCACAGGGTTCTCTCGTGGCTGCCTGAACAGTCTTTTCCTATCACTCATGACACACAATAGTGTCTGAACTTAGCCTGCATTTGCAGCATCTTTTCCCTCCAGTTTCTCAGGAACAAGGCTGTTCGGGCCTGTATGAATTCCGGCTTCCTGAAATCTCCGTGCTCAGGCTGGTCTTGCCTGTGCATCCGGCCCGCTGCTCAGAGGCTCTTCCTCCCCTGCAGGAGGACGTTTCTACTCTTCACAGGGACACAACCTCAGGGGAGCTCTCCTCTCGCCCTCAGCATGGCAGGTGTCCCAGGCCTCATCCCGAGCAGCCCCGTTAGGACGGTGTCTGCCCAGCTCTGCTAGTCAGATCAGCAGCCTCACTGCCAGGGATTATACCCAGGTCACACTGCAAACCTACTGCCCGCCTCACAGCCCCCAGCCAGCAGGTCACCTGGAAGTCACAGCAAGTGCCCCACCCAATCCAGAAGTCTCTTCTTTTGCGAGCACCACTGATGAATGTTTTCCAACCTTCGGTCAGTTTCGCACAAAACAGCACCTTCAACTGTGAAACGGGTGGTTTTTCTTCTGCACCTCATCCTTACTGGAAACGTAAAGGGAAACCAAAAGGCCTTTTCTCAACCCTTTTCTGATGACACCCTCCCACCCACAATACTCATATGCTCAAGAGCTTTGGATCCACATGATTTTCTTTCTCTTAGGCTAAGTGGCTCAAAAAACTAAGGGATTCTTTCTCCTTTGAGGGTATTAGCACTCAGTTTCTCGGCTTTAATCTGTTTTTGTCTCTCTCTTCAGTGACCCTAGCAGTTGCCACCTCTTACTCCCTTCAGCAGCCTCCCTCCCAACATCTAGTCTAGGAAATCAGCTGTGATGAGGGGCACGGGGGCAGTCACAGAAGATGCAACTAAGGCACAGAGAGGCTACATAATTTGCCCAAGAAATCACCTTGAACCACCAACAGAGTGTGTCACGTCCCTCTGTTTAACTCTAATGCTAAGCAAGTTAACTTTTTGTAGATTATGTTTATAAACAGATGAGGTATGAAAATACATACAAGGACACACATCAACTCTAAGATATTCATTAACTCCACTATTTTGTTTCTATTTATTTTATTTCTATTAAAAAATTAAGAACCCCTGCAGTCAATATAGCAAAATGTTACTGGGTTTTAAATCCAGAATATACAGGGGTTGTGTCATTACTCATTCTTGTATGTATTTTCACAAGACAAAATGATTTGAAAGTCTCTCTCCCCGCCCCCTACTCACTACTGGCTCTCACCAGAGCTCCCAGACCACACATCTAACAGCCTTTCACTTTACCCACAGCTGAACTCATCAGTTTTCCCCCAGAACTCCCTCTGCTGCTTTCCCTCCTCAGAACACATCAGGACCATTATTTAACTCATTAATCCACCCAGAAACCTGGGCCTTACTCCATCCTACCTTCACAGACAGCATTGATCCTTTCCTCTTTACCATCTAAACATGCCTTCAATCTGTTCGCTTTTACCCACTGACCGTCCCACCGCTCAAGTGGAAGCCAACAACACTGCCCACCTGGACTCATGAGTCTCCCAAGTGGCCCCACAGCCACTCTCCCCTACTTGAGACAAATGTGATTGTGTCTCTCCCACGCTTTTGGACTCATTTCAGACCCACTGTTCTTAGAAGAAACTTCAATTTCTTCACCTGGTGAAGGTCTTTGCCATGAAACTGTCAGCTCAGGAAGGGCAGGACACACCCTCGTCCCTCGGCTCCACCATCTGGCAGAGCATCAGCTTGGGAGGATTGAGTTCTTAGCAAACTACTTCACTTATCCATACAAATCCATGGTAGATTAGAAAGATTTTAGATGTTGAGCTCGACTATTAATTTGGGGATTTTGCACTGGCAACCTGCAAGTATATATTCTAATTATTGTGTCTTCTTAAAACCATACCCAGATTAAAGGAGTATTTGTGGAATGTCTTTGGAGTAAAAGGGACTGTACTTTTACAGATTTTATGTTTTAAAATATGAACAACCCGGACAGGGTCAAAAATAGTACCGCCTCACAAGTGACAGAAGACAGGTGAGACGCATATAGCAACAGGTCACAAAGATGGTAAGAGCAAAGTTGTTTCTCCAACCCCCGAAAAAATTCCTCCAAGAACTGAAAACTCAGAAATTTGAAAGTAAAATACTATCATATAAAGAAAGAAAATAAATAATCCTCTTCATCAGGGTTTCTAGATCTGACTGCAGAGTTATTAGCAGGCCATACTGAATCCTAGCACAGAAAAATCAGATGGACTAGTGGTGAGTAAGTTCCAGGAAAACGGCAGTAACTCCTCCACTTGAAAGAGGACACACACTCACTTGTTCAAGGTGATTGTAAACCACATTCTGCAGAAATTCAGAAGATTCAGGCACCGCTTCTAGATGGTGATGACACGGAAGGACGGCTTGGATGCATGCTTCTAACTGAGTCACCGGCATTCTTACACTGCAGGGGGAAATGGAGGCCCTCAGCCAAGAGCACAGTTGTTCCTGTCATGTATCCCAGGCCGTGCCTCGGGGACTCAGTGTACTGTAGCAGTCCGGCCCCAGGTGAGGACCCGCAGCGTGGCCCAAGCAAGCAGGAGGGGCACTGTGCTTGAGAAATCCCATCCCCCATGGGGGCAAGAGGGGCTGGTGGGGTTGTGTGAACCTATAAATGCTCATAGAAATACACCTGCATACATTGAAGTGATAAAATTAAAAGTAGCAGGCTATTTAACAAAATTTCAATTGTCAGTGTTAATTTTACCATTCCATTCCGCTTGTCCCCTGCACTCTGAGACAGGCTTAGGCTCTCTCACAACTGCAGCTCTGATGCAATAGTTGTGAAGTTATTTTACTTTGCTGCAAGTGTCTTCGCTCCCAGTGTCACTGTGACTGTCGTCTCTTAACACAGTCAGATATCTTCCTGGATCTCTCCCTGAGTTCCTTGCTCCTGCTTCTCAGATCCTGAGATAAAGAACAGGTGAAGGCACATGACTGGAAAAGTCAATGTGGACTTGAGCAAAGTCCTCAGTGACCCCCTAGGTGAGTGCTGCCCACCCCTTACCTTCGATTCTCAAGGTTCTGCCCAGGGTGACATCCAGCCAGGAGAGAGTCCTGGGCCCTATTAAAAGCTGTGTGGCTTGGGTGCAGGGAAAGCTGCAGGAGCTGGTTCCGTAGCCGGTCCCATCCACACCTCTGCTCCTCTCTCTCCCGAGGCAGCGCTGCCAAGCCCCCAGGCTCCCTGAGCTTCTGTCTTTCTCTTCTACTCTACTTCAAGCCCTTTTCCTCTTCCTTTCTTCCCTGATTATCCCTAGCTGGAGTGATTTTTCTATCATAGAATCTGAAAAATTTTCCTGCAGCTGAAAAGAGGTGCCAGATGTCAATGCGCATATGGTGGTTCCTGAATAGAGCCCCTGGTTAGGGGGACCCTCACCAACACTCATGGGGCATCAGGCATGTTGCAGGGTCGACCACCACCAACAAGAGTTTGCTGTGACACCAAGGCACGCACAGCATCCCTGTTCACTAAATTGTAGTTGTAGTCCTTTATTAAGAAGCAAAAATAAAAAAATTGCTCATGTTTCTTACTAAAATTATTTATGAGGGAGAAAAAGAAATTGTAATAGAAAGAACAAATTTCACTCCATGTTAGATGTGTTCATTTGGCTTTAATCCTGTACCTTGTTTTCTAGGCTCAGACTTGCTATCTCTGCACCTTATGTAAAAGAAAGTTGCCTTTAGCCTGAAATATCCAGGAGGGTCTATTCTCCGGGCTCTGATCTTTAAGGATATTTGCTCTTCTACACTTATGTATAGATGGCAAGTTGTAAAATAGTGAATAACCTTTCTTTTTTTTGGAGGTTTTACAGGGGCACCATAATTTGACCCACATGGACAGCTGCAGGAACAAAGGATTTCAAGGACAAACAATTCATACAGCAAGAAGTTTGCAACAACCAGCCACATCCCCGCCACTTTTTAGTATAAAAGGAGACTGAATTCTGCCCTGGGGAAGAGAGTTCTACTGGATAACAATATGCCATTTTCTGGGTCTGCCAGCTTTACAAATAAAGTCTCTTTTCCTTACTCCAACATCTCATCTCCCGATTAATTGGCCTGTCATGCAGCAAGCAGAACGAGTTTGGACTTGGTAACAAATTGACTGCCTTAGAGGTAGTATGTCTCCACTGTTTCCTCATTTCCAGTATTTCACAACCTATCAATTTTATATGCTTTTTAACAACATGAACAAAAAACTTATTACAAGGAATTGATTCCACAGAAATAAAATTATTTCTACTCCTTCAAAACTTTTTTCTTTTCTATTTTATTTTGTTTTGCTTATTGAAAAGAAAATAAATTCAAATCTTTTTATTTCACGTATTTTTATAACTAGATATTGTAAATACTACAAAGATATTTAAATTGCAATAAAAATTGTTCATATATTAGTATAAAGATATATACACAATCAATGCAGATTAGGAAAGGAGTAGATATTTACTAAAAATCCACTGCACATCCAGTCTTTTACAAGCATATCCTGGAATATAAGCTCTATTATCCAGGGTCCCCCACCCCCATTCTCACTGCGGAGTCCCTTAGTAATCAACTACCAAGGCACCAGCATAGAACCATGAGATCACTATTTTAGGTATAAATGAGAGTATTAGCTCATTCAATTCTAAAACAGAAACCTTAAAATAAATACTGAACTTACTTACAGATAAACAAATTTGGACACAAAAAAGTACAGTTTCTCCCCAAATTCACAAAGATAATAACTGGTAAAGGCAAGATTTGAACTCATCTGCCTTGAATATAAAGCTAAGTTGGAAATCCCCTTCAACTGTGGAGGACCAGCAGCACAGCCTGTCACCCTATCTTTGTTCAGATCTGGCTTTAGACAGCCTGAGACAGCACCCCTTCCTATGGAACTCGAGGGCAAACAATAACAATAAGGATTTTATATTCAGTAGTTTCTTAGGTCTCAATTATATAAAGTGTCAGCAGGTCAGCAGAAAACTCTGGGAAATATGAGTGGGTCCAGAGCTTTTTGCTGATAAGAAACTCAATCTATCAGGACAGAGTGACCTTCCCATGAGAGGCCTCATGGACATAAACTAAAGGCAACTGAGCAATGAAAACTAGCAAGAACATGGAACTCAAGCAAGAAGGATCCCTACCATCCCCTGCCCAGTTGCCTCTTCACCTTTGTGGACAAGACGGCAGAAGGTCCATGTTCTTGTCCAAGTTACAACATCATGGATTCTCACCCATATAATATTACGACTCTATGCTGTCTTAAGTCCTTTCCAACTAAAATATGATGACACCAATATCTCAGCGGAATGTCTATGTCTCCACTTTCTCTCTTCTATTAGGAGACTATATCTATGGCCACAAAGCCGAAATTCAATTAAAAACACCATGCACGAAGCCTGGTGAAAGTCTGTGTAAGAGACATTGTTCTCAAGCTCAGTGAGTGAAAACTCAGAAAAAGTGGTCCTTATCCCTCTGCAAGTGGAAGGTAGCCTGATTGTGTGTGTGTATGTGTGCACACGTGTGTGTGTAAATCAAATACAATGTATTGTGGGATGTGCACAGATTTTTTTTATGTTACTATCATTTCATGAGGATGAGCCAACCTTTAAAGTAATTTGAATCTACTATTCTGAGAGAGTCTCAGGATCTTTTGGTGGAGGATGGGAAAGGGGAAAGGAAAGGAGGAAAGAAGTAAATGAAGCAAAGCTGTAAGTATACTGCTAGGGAAAGGCAAGACATTAATTTTGTTCCTACTTGCATCACACACAAATTAGGGACTGGCTTTCCCACATGTCTTGTCAAGCACTGAGTTGCAGAAGAACAGGTGACAGCCCATTTCTCACTGAGCTTGTGACTGTACGTGGCATCTTTTAGACACTAATTATTTAACCTGATCAAACAATCTAGCAGCAGGCTGTAATTCTCCTATTTTGAGAGATAAGAAAACAGGAAGTGAAAGAGGGTATATAGCTTGACAAAAGTCAGAGGACAAGTAAACTAAAGAGGATGAATTCAAACTCAGATCTGAATGCAGAGTCTGATCTTCCCACTCCGAGGGCTGGAAATTCCTTAACACACAGGGTCCCCAGCTCCTCTGCTTTGTTCCTGGCACCAAGCATTTCCCATGGCAATATTCTCCAGTTCTCAGACACAGCGCTCTGTGCAGCCAATAACCTCCATTCGACCTTGATCATCTACCTGTCACGCCCACCAGGCTTCACCAGGCAAGAAAGCTGGCTTTCAACTGCATACAAAGCCACCCCTGTTTTATCCTGGACTCTTCAGCGGCTTTTCCAGCGTAAACACAGCCATGAAAGTGCTCACAGTTTGTACATGAGCCACACTACCTCTCTCCATCTCTGTCCCCACCTATACTACTTTGCTATGACCATTTTGAGAATCTTGGAAACAAATTTTTAAAAACAGAAAAGAAAGGATTCTGTAACAAGTACTTAATACTTACAATTTTAAATGAGAAGTTACAAAGTGAGTATTTACAAACCGAATCTGCCTTCCTAGGTGTCAGTTTTAACAGTTAAAATATACAATAGCAAAAAATTCTGACTTAAATAATTAACAAAAACATCAACAATAATCTGGAATAAACTCAAAAACAATGCCCATGTTGTACATGGTGGAAGTACAGGACTGTACTGTGGGGTAAAGTAAGAGGTGTGAAAGTAGAGACATCAACATTTTGTATGCAAGAAAGCAGTTTTGTAAAAATGTACGTTCTCCTAAAGATAATTCAAAAGTACTAAAAAATCCCACGACAGCACTTCTTTTTTTTTTTAACTTGAAAAATTATATTAGAATTCTTCAGGAATAATAAAGTCATAATACTAACCAAGAAAATTTGGGATCGAAAAGAGAATCAAAAAATCGCACTGTCAGATATTAAATAAATGTTTACAATATGTAAGATATAGTGCTAGTGTAAGAAAGTAAGATTGATAAAAATAAACCATGAGCTCAAAAAGAGACTCTAGTGTACATAAGTATTCTTTACAGGTGGGATTTCAAGTTAAAAAGCAAAGTAGGAATTCAATAATTGTCTTGGGACAATCAGAGAATCCCCTGGAAAAAACAAATTCTATTCCAGTCATAATGACCGCAAGAAAAATTACAGAATGTGATGTGAATATTAGAAAGTACTAATAACAGCGAATATAATTCTTTGCTCATATTAATTCAACTTCTCTTCACTATAACAAGTACCATCATCATCTCCATCTTAGAGATTAAAAAAACCTACAGAAGAAATTTATACCATTATAAGAAAGTATTTCTAAGAATAATATCAGGAATAAAACCCAAAAAGAAGACATTTACAATCTTAAGATTATTTTGGGCCACAACAAAAATGAACCTACTGAACAAAATGAAAGGCAAAAAATGACAAGGAAAAGCTCTCTGATACATGTTGATGAAGACAAGGGGTTAATGTTCATAATATACATAGAGCTGTCACAAAGCAACAAGAAGCTGCCTCACTTAAATGTGTGCAAAGGACAAAAGAGATCATTCACTTTTTAAAAGTCAGATGGCTAATGAGTGAAAAATGCTCAATACCTCACTGGTCATCAAGTGCAAATTAAAACAATGAAAAAGTACTTTTGCTCATCATATTGGCACATATTTTTAAAAGATATTCTAGCTAGTGTCCATCTTTGAGAGAACAAACTGTGAGCGATCTTTTGGAGGATGACATGTCAATGGATATGTAAACTCTGAAAAACGTGTGTACACACAGGCTGAACTCCACATTTTGGAATCGTTTCATTTAGAAAAATTCAGTTCAAAAAGATGTACTTATCAGAGCATTTACACAGCACTGT